>NC_061866.1:21749900-21948796 GCF_907164915.1 Impatiens glandulifera
TGAACCCGGAATAAAATACGGGTTCCGGGTTCTCTTTCTTCCTTTAAACAAAATTTATTTTATTAATATAATAATAATGCTGAGTTTTGATTGGTGCGCAACAGGGGAACACCCAATTCAGTAGCAGAAGATCTGATCTGATTTAAAGAACTTAAAAAACACCAAGAACAACCGTTAGGTCAGGCTCTCGGTCGGGTACTTGGTCAGACCTTCGATCAATATTATATTTATTTATTTATTTTCTTTCGAAAATACCTAAAAGACATGTAGAAAAAATATTAATATTAAATAAACTCACTAAAATTCATCCATATATCAATATATATCCCTTATATTATATATTTTGGTATATTTTACCCGAAGTTAATTTTTCTGGAGACCGATCGACACTGTGACGGATCCAAAAATTATTATTTATCTTATAAAGATAAAAATATATTACTAATGATTTATATTATACAAATTTAACTCATTATATACCTAATTTTTAATTAAAGTCTGAAATTAATTATTTTCAGAATGCAATAGTCATGACGATGTCTCCAAAAATAATTACTTATTAAATAATGTGTGAAATAAACCCGTATATGGATTTTATATAACAATAGACTCGTAATTTATCAAAATATATAATCAAAGAGTGAAAATGGGTGTCTACGATATTCAATCCCATAATTTACCTTTTTGTTGAATCCTAGCCGAGATTTGGAATAAGATGGTAAATTGACATAGGTCTTTTTTTTAGCCTTTTCGATTTAAAGAATAGATCTCGCGACAAAGAGTCGCCACCTAATACTCCTCGCAAATTTAGGAAAAGATTATTTAAGTGTATGAATACCAAGAATTAGAGATTTTATTTCATGGGTTCAGTATTTGGTTATGTATGGAAAAGGGCATCGGTGTTATACCCCACACACCCAACTAGTAAGATGGTCTTTACTACTAATAATACTTTTACGCATGACTTTTTATTCATTTTAAATTTTAGTTTATCTTACAATAATAATCTTAATATTAAGGATGATTGGCCACAATTAAGGATGATTGGCCACATTTATGTGGTCCTTTTTGATGATTGTGACAAACAAACATTTAAGTAAATAAATACAATAATTAATACAAATATAAATATATATACAAATATATAAAAAAAATCCGCAAAAAAGAGTGTTATATAGGAATAATATAGATAGGCATGCATTATAATAATTTTAAACATTTAAAAAGTGTCCATATTGTCATGTTGAAAAATGTCAAAAAAGATTTGAAATAGTGATCATAAATATATTAATTTTATAATTTTTAGACAAATGGTTTAGAAGGTATGACTATATGAAGTTGAGAAAAAGTATTTTTGGATTATTTATATCTTTTAGATTTTTAACATTTAACGAAAGTAAGGGCACAAAAAATACAAAAAAAAATAAACACAATACATGTAACCAAATAGGCCTTAAGAGACGAATCACACCGACTAGACCGGACTGAACTGGTTTTGGGAAACTTGGAAAACTAGCTTAACGATCCCCGGTCGCTAGACTAGTTTTTTATCGAGTTTGTAAAAACTCGGTAAAACTAAGGCCATGGATGGTTTTCTCGGTCAAAAACAAAGTCATGGACGAAAAACATAGTCGGATGTTAGACGTGGCTACAAATCTTGGTCAGAGCGTGGATTCCTCATTCATGGTGTAGAAAACATTGTCAAAGTCGAGGCTGGCCTAATTTTATAAGTCATAAGGCTCAATTTCATTGTCGCTGGCTAACTTTCTAGGTCGCGACCGAGTGTCCAACTGTATGTCACGGTTTTTGGTTGAGATTTATCGTTCGGATGTGGAATTTCTTTGTTAGATACCTGGGAATGGCTAGTTTTATAGGTGAAAACCCATATCATAACTGGTTTTATCCGTCGGAAGACAACTTGGCTAGAAAACTCGGTCAAAAAACTTATCCATGGCTAGTTTTATCGATTGAAAGGTTTTGTTTGATCCTCGGTTGTTTCTTCGATGAGAAACCATGCTAGAGGCTCCAATCCACCATCAAAAACCAAGCGAAAACCGGTCAGATAACCTAAGCCAAAAACACACCGTACTCAAAAACAATCTAAAATCAATTTATTTTTGGACTAAAAGATTAGTTTATATTGAAGTAACAACAATATATAATCAAAATCACATCCATAACATAAATCAATTATTAAAATTAAAGAAGGTAATGGAAATTGCTTGAATAATTATTTTTAGTTTTTATTTTGATCTAAATGATTATTTTAGGAGATATAAACACCTAATTCATTTATTATTCAACATTATATATGTTCTTGAGACATTTCCTCAAACAAAGTCCTAATAACACAATTTTAATAAATTACAACATTTTAATAAACTAGAAAGATCCTCGTGCGATGCACACGAATAAAAATATATTTTTATAACTTCCCGCGTTTATCAAATTTTGTGTTGAATTAAAAATATAAAGTGTTATTAGCCTAGTTAGTTAAAGAGTTGTACTTGTTTTTCTAGGTTGCGAGTTCGAAATATACATATAACATTTTTAATTTTATTTTTAACCATTTTAAGTTTATGGGCGGGTCAACTCAGAATCCGACCCAAGTATCTATTTACTCTCAAATATATATCCAAATTAACCACAGCTCTTGACTCGGCAATCCGAACACTTTCAAACTTAAGCATCATTATATATATATAGATTGTTACAACATCCTGTGTTAATCAAATTTAGTGTTGAATTAAAAATATAAAGTGTTATTAGCTTAGTTGGTTAAAGAGTTATACTTGTTTTGTTAGGTGTGAGTTTGAAACATATCTTTAGCATTTTTAATTTTATTTTTAAGCGTTTTAAGTTTATGGGCGGGTCAACCCAGAATCCGACTCAAATATCTATTTACTCTCACATATATATATCCAAATTAACAACAACTCTTAATCCGACAATCCAGACATTTTCAAAATTAAGCATCATTATATATATAGTTCAAAACATACATATAGCATTTTTAATTTTATTTTTAACCGTTTTAAGTTTATGGGCGGGTCAACCCAGAATATGATCCAAGTATCTATTAATCTCACATATATATATCCAAATTAACCACAGCTCTTGACCCGGCAATCCGGACACTTTATAAATTAAGTATCATTATATATATATATATATATATATATATTGTTACAACATCCCGCGTTCATCAAATTTGGTGTTGAATTAAAAATATAAAGTGTTATTAGCTTAGTTGGTTAATGAGTTATATTTGTTTTGTTAGGTTGCGAGTTCAAAACATACCTATAGCATTTTTTATTTTATTTTTAACCGTTTTAAGTTTATGGGCGAGACAACCCAGAATCCGACTCAAGTATCTATTTACTCTCACATATATATATAAATTAACCACAGTCTTGACCCGGCAATCCGGACACTTTTAAAATTAAGCATTATTGTTATATATATATATTAATTTGAGTATTTTTATTCTAGATTGAAATAATTATTATGGTAAAAACAAAAGTTTCTAAATTATTTTAATTTTAATAATATAAAATCAATTCAATAATCCAATAATCACACAATCATATTGGAAAATTGAATAGAAAAGATTCCTTACAATGATTATGGAGATCCTTAAGAGTTGACACACCAAATTTCACAAGTAGAAAATAATTCAAGGTATCCAAAAGACAAATTTGGTGTTTTTGTTTATAAATTCTATTTCAAGAGCTTTGGGGTCTGGGTTGCTTTTCTTTAACTAAAACAACATAGCATAACGTCTATAGTTAAAAAAAAAACACTTTGGGTGCCACTTTTTCTTCTGTCCTAATTGGTAAATAAGTGGTTCACCAAATTTTACACACTCATATGATGATACAACACTTTACAGAGCTCAATTCAGAGCCATAACGATTAAGAAACATGCGTTTTAGAAAATCATGGAAATCTTTATGCGGCTTTACCTAGTTTTTCGAAAATGTATTAAAGAAGAACTGAAGATAGTCGTTGGGCTATCTCGGTCAGCCTCTAATTTGAAATCCATGATAGTCTATTTTTCTCATTCGAAAACAAGGCCACGACCTTGGTTAGATTTCTAGGTCAGGCTCTCGATCGGCTTCGGTTGAAAAAAGAGGCCAGTAGTCAGGGTTGGATATTGGACCTTGTGACTCAGTCATTGATCCTCTTTCTGGTTCATTGACCTAGCCCGGTAGGCTCTAACGGTGACCTAATGATGGGCTTGCCGGAATCTTCGATGGCCGGTGACTTTTACAATCATGTGGGAGCCCATTATTTTTTTAAAACACCTCCAAGACAAATAAAATCATATTAATATCAAATAAAGTCACAAAAATTATATATCAGTATGTCATTCATCTTATATATTTTGGTTTATTTTACCCGAAATTATTTTTTTTATGTAGTATAATCGATGTGCCTACTGCTCCAAAAATTATTATTTATTCAACAAAGATAAAATATATCACTAATAAGTTATATAATTCAAAATCTAACCCATTATATATATATATATATATATATATATATATATATATTATTTATTTGAAATTCAAAATTAATTATTTCAGGAGTCCGATTGATACGACAATGACTCTAAAAATAATTATTCATTTAATAATCGGTCCAAAAATTCTGTATATGAATTTCATATAACGATAAGCTATGGATTTATTAAATATACAAAAATATATAATTCAGAGTAAAAATAGGTTGCTGATCGGTTTTCTTACCCAATTCAATTTGGCCTTATGTTGACTAGGCCGAGTTAGGGTTGACTTTTGCCTGGTTCAACGAGTTCACCCCGTTCATCCCAACCGGTCCTCCACTATTCTATCGGCCACTATCGGCCATAATCCGATATCGGCCTCCATGCATCGTCAACGACCATTTTTAGCGATCACCCGGAAAAATAAATATTATTTATTTTACCAATAATTTTATACGAAACACAAAAATGCAATATTAATGCATAAATGCTCTACAAACTTATGTTATTGGACATATTTATTTATATTATAGATTTTTGGACATTTTACAAAATATTTTGGTTTAACTAATCCAAGAATCAGCGAAAGAATGTCGTTCTTGAATTAATTATTTTATTTTAGATTTTAGTTTAGTAATAATGTATAACTATCATATTAACCCATATTTATTTAGTATAGTGTATCGGATGAAGAAATCAAGTGTATACAAAGTTCCCCTCTTCAACATATTTAGAAAAATAGTTTTGTTTAGTAAAATGTATGTCCAAGTTTTAAAAAACAGACATTGATTTACAACCCAAATCCATTATTTAAAAGATAGAAATATATAACCTAGGATATTCATCCACGTTGGAGGCCTTCTAATATCACGCATGAGATCTGTATGAAAAACATGATAACCATGATTTGGTTAGGGATGTTTTAGTTGATGCATTCATCTTGTTTTTTATAAGAGATAGAAAGACAACATAGCATAATACGTCTTTGATTGACATTTATTTGGTATATCGAGGAACTCGAGGTGCTTAACTTGTGGGAGCTCTCACGCGCGTGGTACCTATTAAAAGAGAATATGTGAGTATTTAAAAATGATATGGTGGACTCGAACCTGAAAAGTGTAATCATTGGCTTGTCTTCCATCATATGAGTCATCTCTAAGATGTGATACCAAGGCATGAGTATCAAATAGGGATGTCATTCTCAATCGTGGGTTTCGACTTTTCCATGTTCACCTCTCTCCTTGGGTCATGGAATTTAACCTGAAACCTTTGACAAAGGAGACATCATCTTAAGCTTGTCCATCAACTATATCTTAAGTGAGGGAAAAATATGTTGGTAATGTTGAGATGGTTAAATACAGAAATAGAGGTCGCGAGATTAGTATATATGAGATTAACATTAAGGAAACAGGATATTGGTTGTTAAATGATATTATTGGTTAATAGAATTGAGGGTAAGATTTTGTTGATGAGATGGTTGGTTTGTCAAAGTGAGGATAAAAGAGGTTAATAATATTGAGATGGTTGGGTGAAAAAAATGCTCGAAGTGAGGTTACGAGATTAGTAATATGAGAGATCGAGAAATAAAATGATATTATGAATGGTGAAACATGTGAATGAGATGTGATTGATCGAATTGAGGGTAAGAGGTCAGTGATGAGATGGTTGGGTGCAAAAAATGCTCGAAGTGAAATTACAAGATTAGTAATTTGAGAGATCAATCGAGAAATAAAATGATATAATGAATGGTGAAACATGTAAATGAGATGTGGATAGTTGATCGAAGTGTGAAAATGTGAGTAATGATGAAATAGTTGAATATAAAATATTCAAAGTGAGGTCACTAACTTAGTAATAAGAGGTAGATCAAGAACCATGAATATAATGATTCTAAAATATTTTAATAGAGATATGGTTGGTTGGCCAAAATTATGAAATATTAGTAATGTTGTGATGATTATGTATAAAATGGTCCAAATACCAGAGTAAAAAATAAAAAATAAATAAAAAAAATTAAAATTCAAGTAAGCCAAAAACTTATTTTGGTTCAAAAAAAAGTCCATACTAATTTGCAAAAGTGAAAGGGTGAGTATCACATAAATGATGAGATTCTTAATTTTTTATTATTTAAATAATTATGTGTATTAATAATATATAAAAATAAAATAATTAATTATAAATATTACTTTATTATAAAAAATGTAAGATACAAGTAACCACTTATGATAAATCTAAATAAATATAATTGTTGAACCTTATTAATATATCTAAAATTAGTTGTTTCTGATTTCTACAAATAAATAGAACTTTTTTTTTTGTTTTTGTCAAAATTATTCTATTTATATTTTTATTGTATTAAGGAATATTTTTATTTTTTAAACGAAATAGAGTTGTATATTAACGTATTTTTTCGAGATAAATATATCTTGGTATTTTAACTTTGCAATGCCCACAAAAGAGTTTTTTTAGTAAGAGTTACAGTTTACTCCTATTTATAATAAAAATGAAGGAAGATATTTAATTTTCTCTCTTATTTACTATCCGTACAACATAAGAACTAAGTTCTAGTTGCAAATAGAAACATTATTCTATAAGATGAAACTTTAGTCATCATAAGTTGAGATTATCAAATCAGTTAAACGATGAAAATGTGTTTTTCAATGGAGAAAAGTAAATGATAAGCATCCATATAGTTAGTAATACAATAAATACTCAAGTTTGAGCCTTAACTTTCGCAACTTAAGGAAGTAAATCCTTACAAATTCTGAGTGACCCAAATTAAAGCATATGGTCTTTGTTCATTTTTTGCTTTAAACAAAAGCATAAGAATGAATCTCATTCTTTTAAGAATAAATTAGTGTTCCTATATATATTTGTTTTTCAGCATGAAGGATTCGATTGAAGTCGCAAACATCCAAGACCAATTTCATTGGAAGATAATTCTTTGTCGGGAATAAAGAGCAATTCATCATGATCTTCAGATAGTTTGGAGAATTCAGGGTCTTGAAGCATATTGAAGAGTTGCCTATGAAGCCTTTGAGTGGACGATATAGTATATTGATTTAGCACTGACCTCTTTCTTCTTGGAATGGACTGATACCAAAAACCTGTATGGATATACATAAGTAGTAATCAAATGTATCATAATCGATTTGGGTGAAAATTAAACAAAGTTTATGTTGTTTATAAAACGTATCATACATAGATCATAATGTAGATAAAGAATGTTACTTTTAAAATGTAATGTTGTAAGAATGCTAAAATTATAATGTCCATTAGACAGAAAACCAGATTGTGTGTATTGCAGATGGGAAGATTTCAGTTTATCTATATAGCAAAAGGGATTAAGAGTAATATGATTGAC
This sequence comes from Impatiens glandulifera, assembly GCF_907164915.1. Classification (NCBI taxonomy): domain Eukaryota; kingdom Viridiplantae; phylum Streptophyta; class Magnoliopsida; order Ericales; family Balsaminaceae; genus Impatiens; species Impatiens glandulifera. The sequence goes on from NC_061866.1 coordinate 21,757,772, forward strand.
TATGATACATGAGGCTCTCTTCCACTGGCATCTAGCTATATTTAGCAAATTGTGTGAATAAAACAACACATTGTTTTTTAGCTTAAAATTTTGATTTGTGCATCTTGAATTACAATATGACAAGAAATATTATAATCAACCATTTTTCTTCATCTTGATATACTAATTTTTACTAATTCTTAAGACCTTCATGAAATTACTAAGATAATACTGATCTAAACTGTAGTTTAATGTCTAGATTGAAGCACAATTGACAATAAATAAAATGGTAAACACCATCAAATATACTTGGACAATGTCCAATGCAGATTTAGCTAAAAAGAGAGGAGTTGATTACTAGGTTAAGAAGTATATGAGAATCAATATATTAAGAAGACAAAAAGACTAAATTATTAATGTGTGTGTTGGGATTGATGTTTCTTTGGGTGTTAAGTCAATTATAATTCAAGAGGAACAAAGACAATGATTTTACAATATGTGCAGAACATGTCTACTTAGTTTTTGAAATGCTTACAAGTTGATGACTCCAACAGGGTAGTTGTTTTGATGCCAAATAGGAAAAACTCATCTATCAATACTTAGCCAAGTGTAATGGTGTTTGGATAGGATGCAATTTTGATTCATACTCGCATACTATACATACAGAAAAGAGGACATTTGGACGTAGCTCTCAATTTGAGAGTGAACAACTATAAATTTGTAATCTTATTTTTTGATATCATTAATCTTAGTCAAAACAGGTTGAGTAAGATTGCTTAATCCTAACCAGCAAAAGAATTTGAAACAAGATATTTAAAGAAAGCGAGATTGTTTTGCATTGACATCAGCAGGGAAATAAATCTTAATTAATTGCTACATGTATGGAAACACGATTGTTTTGAAAAAGTATTCACAAAGTTTTTCATGAATGAGTCGAAGGGAGTTTCAACTCCCTTATATGCCAACTTTAGGATATCCAAAGAGGATTGTCCTAGACCTAGAGAAAGGATATCCAAAAAAGATTTACATAAACCTAGAGTAGATGAAATGGCAATATATTGAATTCCAGATGGCAATGCAAGCCTAGAGTTTAATCTTTGATTATGATTTGTACTCTGTGAGATTTCAACCATCCTTCTAGTGTTGTTTTTATGTCCATGTTAAGGTTTGGTAAAATATATAGGGATGTAAGTGGATCTTGAGGTACATCAAAGGCACTAGCATAGTAAACTTAGCCTATGGTGAGGATTATGTTAAATCTAATGCCATAACTTTGGAAGGTTTTGTAGGTTCTGACTTTGTAGGTGATATAAGCAAAACGAGATCTACAATAGGCTATGTCTTCATAATACGTGGATTCCCTATAAGTTGTAAATCAACACTTCAACTCATTGTTGAATTATCCAAAACCAAGGTACAAAATATAGCTTTGGAAAAAACCTTGATAGAGATTAATTGGTTGAGAGATTTTGATGGAAACTTGTTGGGAAATGAAGTGTATGTGGTAGTATTTAAAGACAACTAAAGTAAAAGCACTTTATCTAAAATAAACTTCACCATGAGAAGACTATACACATTGATGTTTGAATCCATTTGTTAGAGATCTTGTGTAGAGCATGACGGTGGGTGTTCAAAAAGCCAACTGAAGACAACCTAAGTGATATGCTAACGTCCAACATCAAGGCTTGAAAATTGCATGTAAATTTCCCACATTGAAGAGATGGAGGGAATCTAGTGATTGAAGAAAGAGGTGGACGCAAAAGACCAAGATCAGAATAGAATTGCTTAAGAGGGGCCAAAATTTATAATATTAAACACTACAAATGTTTTGATAATTTAACTCAGATAATCTAATAACACATTTTTATCAAATAAAATTTTTCTATATAAATAATATAACTATTTTATTTCCAAAGAAAAATATCAAACAAGCCTACTTATCTAATGGTACTTATGGTGTGGTTGACATGTAGAGGTGTTACTATATTTATCATTTAATCCTTGCATCAACTACTTTCATTGTACTTGTTGGTATAGTTCCATGTGTTATCATCTCAGCCATCCAATTAGTTGTTATCTCTAACCCTGAATGTCTATTATACCAAAAACATGCTTGGTGGTTTTACATATGGTTTAAATAAATTTCCTTCTAACATGTCATTGGTACTTTTCATGGGATTGGTTGTGGCCCAATTATTTGCTTAAATAAATCAGATATCGCATTAAGGCCCACTAATTTGTATTCAATAGAATTTTTGACAAAGGATCTACTCTTCTAGAAGGACATCAGTCACAGCTCACAATATATATGGTTTTGTCATCACAACTTCCTTAAAATGATCACCTAATACTTTTAATTTTTAAAATACATTTCAAGAAAGATCTAGCTAATTATAATTGTTATCTATGCATTCTTGTCTTTACTAATTTCACTTCCATCATCTTAATTTCTATCAATTGCTAACTAATTAATAACAAAAGGCATTTAATATGTCTTTTGTAATAAATTATATGCAAGGGTAGATAGCTAAATCGATATGCTAATAAATATTCGACATTAAAATGTAGGACAATATTATTGAAAAATAAATCAAATCCATTTCCTTTGTACCTTCATCGATATTGCAGTTATCGTCAATCACAGTGGCCGGCCCTGATTCCGATGATATGTTGCCTTTCTCGTCTAATTTTGGGTTAGCTGAAAGAAGTTCCCGCTTTGCAATCTTTGGCCAAGTCCTTTTTAGTTTATGAGAATTGTGGTGCTTTTTTATCTTAGATGATGGAAATGCATGCTTATGCTTGGGAGTATAGTTGTTTAGGTTTCCCCATATCCTCCACCTTGATCCACATGCATTGCACAGAATTGGCTTCTCAGGTGGTCCATTCCTCCATAGTGGTGTATCTGTTGAATTCATTTTAATTCCACAAATCATATGCATATTATGTAGCTAGGTACAAGATATCTATAAATCTTTAAGTTAATTAAACTTGTACAATAATAATATATTAGGGGAAAATAATTAAACTCCAACCTTCTAAGAGATCATTTTACAAAATCATATTTATTTTCTCTAATTTCAATATAACATAATTCTTTTATTCTTTCATCTGCTATGTATTTTTTTCTTGTGGTAAATTGGTAATGTCTATACTAGTTGCAAGTAATTGGTGGTAAGACATTTACCAACTAAGAAAGAAAATAATTGTCCACCAACACAAAATTATTTTTTTTTTATATTTATTGAAAATCGGAGTTTATTTCCTGAAAAAAATCTAACACGGAATTTATTGATATTTTGCATTGTTCTAATTATATGTTAGATGATAATGTCAATTGATTAACATAATAAGATTAGAAACTCAAGAACTGCAGTTCTAATGTCATGTCAATACATAAACCTATTTTATTATAAAAACAAAAAGAAACTATTTTGAATTGATTAACCACACTAGTTTCATTTTATAAAAAGGAATGAGAAAATTAACATTATAAGATATGTAAGAGCTTGATAAAATGAAAACGGGTAAAAGAATTACTTACGTTCTATCTCACAGTGGAAACATGGTCCTTTTTTACCCATGGTAATTAATCTTCTTCAATGAAACCCTAGTATACCAGTAGCAATATCCACTTCAAAGAATCCTTCAAGAGCCTAAATGAAGGTTATAGACAGCCACGGAATGTCTAAAACAAAAAACTAGAACTTCCTAAGCTGACCCATAGAACCTATCATAAAAAATAAAAATAAGAAAGTAAATGGTTTGGTGAAAAGTACTAAAGGATAATGAGATTTTTTACCTTTCCTAGAGTTGAATTTTTGTTCATGCTTTTAAAGATTTATCCTTAATAATCTTTCATTAATTAAAGACAATATGCTAAGTTAGAAAAAATCAGGAATACTTCATTTAATTACCTTTTCTTGGTACAAATAGAATAGCATCACTCAATTCTGATAAATGAATCAGTCAGAAAAATATTTTAATTAATTTAAAATTATATGAATTGGGTGAGAAAAAGATTCAAGATACTTATCTTTAAAAATTTTGATAATATTCTTTTGACTGCAAATTCTTATCTCTGTCAAATTTGGTCATGGCCATTAAATACTTACCATTTTTAAATTTTTATTTTCTAAAATTGAAAAAAAATATTTAAATCATTCAAATAAATGGGGTTAGTTAGTTAGAAGTTATTTAAATAAATCTAAATTATTTTAAAAACAACTTAGATTGTGTCGATTTTAAGAAAAAATGTTTTTTTTTTGGTAAAAATATTTAAAAGATATTAATATATAATAATAAAAATATTAATATTTAAAATAATATAAAATATTTTAATATTTTAATTAATTAATTAAAATAATATTTAATTATAAGAATTTGAAAAATAAATATTATGAAATATTTGATGAATGATGTAATTGTTGGTAATTTTATCTCATAACAATCAAGTACCGTATATCAATATATCAAAATTTTAATAGAAGAAGTACAATAGATTATTAAATTAAACAAAGAAGAATCTTCTTGTTTATTCTGATACTTGTAAAAATCACGGTTCTTAAAATAGTTTTAATGTATTTCGTTTGTGTTAAAAAATTTCGTCGGTGGATGCTTATTAGGGTACAACGGAACCTGTAACGTTTTGCCTTTAGTATATGAATTAATATCCACCATCATTTGTTTGTGGTTTATATTAATTTTAGTTACATCACATTTATTCTATAGTTATGCTTATTAAGTTAGGTGTTTTACGTTTTTTTTCTGAATTTAGATAGTTGTAATCCTTTTCATTTGCTGTAATCTTTTCATCTTCATCTTTGACAATAAAAAATCTCTCTTCATCTGTTTTTCCATACTTCATTGTTCATCACTTTCTTGCATTCTACACAACAATTGGTATCAAGGCGGATTAGATCCGACCAGTTTATCATTATTTGTTTTCTAGCAATAAAATGTCTTCAATGAATCTGAAAATCAAAACATTTATAGGACGAAACAGTTTTGGTCTGCCTTGCTTAAACAACAAGGCGTTTAGGCACCATTGTCGAAGGAAAAGGCGAAGATAGTTGCAGGTCCTGCAAAGGAGTCTACCTCGGGTAAAATCACTGTTGAGCTTGAGGTCTTAGAAGAGAAGGCACACTCAACGATTTTACTCTGTCTAGCTGATGAAGTGATTACTGAGGTATCAGATGAAGATACCGCAATCGGTCTGTGGTCGAAGTTAGAGGCTTTGTACATGACAAAGTCACTAACTAACAAGTTGTTATTAAAGCAACGTTTGTTCAGTCTTCGTGTCAGCACTTCATACTAGAGAACTGCGCCATAAGGCGAGCAATGAAATTATAGACAGTCAAGCATGTGGGTTGATTGCCAGCACAATTCACTAAAAAGGGTCAAGAAGGATCAAAAATACAAAGCTAAGGGCCCTAGTGCTAAAGACATCTGCAATTACTGTAAAAAACCTGGTCATTGGAAGAATAATTGTCCTAAGAAAATGGGCAAATATTCTACGGCTTCTATAGCACATAAAGACAAAGAAACCGACTCGGAGGAGGACAATGCCCTTGTAGTTAATGCTTCTCTACACCCTATTGATACGTGGGTGTTGGATTCATGGTGTTCATATCATATGAGTCCGAACAAAGAATGGTTAGATACCTATGAAGATTATGATGATGGAAACGTTGTCATGGAAAATGATGCCATATGTAGAACTGTGGATATTGAGACTATCAAGATTCTGACTAATGATGGAAATATACGGACCCTAACTAACGTTCGACATGTTCCTCAACTAAAGAAGAACATAATATCTTTAGGCATTTTAGATGCTAAAGGTTTCAAGTTTAGCGGTGAAGAAGGAACATTGTGCATCAGTAAAGGAGTATGAGATTATGCACGAGTTGTCTAGTGTCAGAACTACACAGTAGAATGGCATTGCTGAGAGAAGAGTGAGGAATCTGAAAGAAGCAGCGAGATCTATGCTAGCTGAATCAGACGTACCTCAGAGGTTCTGGGCAGAAGCCATAAACACAGCTTGCTACAAACAAAATTGGTCAATAATTAACAAACGTTTTGATAAAACTCCATATGAACTGTATTACGGGAGAATTCCCACAGTTTCATACTTCAAAGTACGCGGGTGTAAATGTTTTATCCATAACAATGAAAAGGTCTATTTGACCACTTTTGATGTTAAAGCAGATGTTGGATTCATGCTGGGATATTCCTTAGTAACCAAGGCTTACAGAGTATATAACAACATAACACAAACTGTTGAGGAATCCATTCATGTCGTATTTGATGAGCCTGTTGTGAGTAACTCCATTGATCCCATTGACATTACTAACAGATTGGAAGCGACGAGTCTTGAGTCTGTAAGTGAGGATTAAGCTATGGATAAACATATTTCATTGTTTGATCCTGTCGTTGATCCGGTTGAAATCTAACCATACGTACAAACTCCTATTCAACAAACTGTTGAGAGTTCGGACGTCGCGGAGTCACCTGTTCAGATGACCAATCCCTTTGGATCCAACTTCAGATGGAACAAGAATCATCCATCAGAATTGATCATCGGAAATCATTTCTCTCCTCGAAGGACAAGACGTCAATTGATGGATGAAATGGCCAATTCTGCCTTTATTTCTCAGATTGAACCCAAGAAAATTGGTGAAGCAGTGGTTGATCCAGATTGGATCAATGTTATGCAGGAGGAGTTAAACCAATTTTTGAAGAATAAAGTGTGGCATATAACTCCTAGATCGACTGATTAGTCGGTCATTATAACAAGATGGGTCTTTAGAAACAAACTTAGTGAAGATGCTTTAGTTATTAGAAACAAAGCCCACTTAGTTGTTCAAGGATATAGACAAGAGGAAGGAATCGACTTTGATGAGTCGTTTGCACCTTTAGTAAGACTTGAGGCAATTAGAATCTTCATGGCATATGCATCAGTTAAGAATTTGAAAGTTTTTCAAATGGATGTGAAAAGTACATTTTTAAATGGTAAATTAAATAAAGATGTCTATGTTGAGAAACCTCATGGTTTTGTAAATCATACTTTACCAAATCATGTTTTTAAACTTGACAAAGCTTTATATAGTTTGAAATAAGCTCTTAGAACTTGGTATGACACTTTGACTGAATTTCTGTTTGATCATGATTTTGTTATTAGAACTGTTGATAAAACACTACTTAGCTTAACAAAAGACTCTCACATTCTGCTTGTTCAAATATATGTTGATGATATTATATTTGGATCAACTAACTCCAAATTGTGTGAGAAATTTGTCAAGTTGATGCATGACAGATTTGAAATGAGCATGATGGGAGAATTAACTTTCTTCCTCGGTTTCCAAGTTCTTTAGAAGGAGAAAGGGATCTTCATCAATCAGTCCAAGTATACCAAAGAGTTACTAAAGAAGTTTGGTATGGAGAACTGCTCTACTGCAGCCACTTCAATGAGCTCCTCTATTAAATTGGATAAAGATGATGGTGGTCAAAGTGTAGATGTCACAGCCTATAGAGGTCTTATTGGGTCATTGCTCTATGTTACTACCAATAGACCAAATATCCAATTTGTTGTTGGTGTCTTTGGAAGATTCTAGGCTAATCCTAAACTTTCTCACTTAACTACTGCTAAACGCGTTCTGAAATATTTAAAGGGAACTCAAAATGTGGGACTGTGGTTTCTGAAGGATTCCAGTTTCAATTTAACTAGTTTCTCAGATGCATATAATTCAGGGTAAAAATTGATAGAAAGAGCATGAGTGGAACTTTCCAGTTCCTTAGAAATCGTCTTATCTCATGGTTCAATAATTAGCAGACGTCGGTTTCCACGTCTACGGCTGAAATAGAGTACCTTACTGATGGTAGTTGTTGCTCTCAGCTCTTGTGGGTTCAATATAGGTTAGGGACTATGGGATTGAGGCTAAAGAATCTCCAATTTTCTGTGACAACACAAGTGCTATCGCAATCACCTATCATCCAGTCATGCACTCTTGGACAAAGCACATCGAAATCAGGCATCACTTCATCCAAGAGCATGTCAATCAGAAGCAGATTCGTCTTGAATACATCCCAACATATCAACAAACTGTAGACATCTTCACGAAGCCTCTACCCGAAGCTAATTTCTCTCACTTTAGAAATATTTTAGGACTTGTTGATCTTGATTGATTTCATTATGTGCATGAACGAGGGGAACATTCGTTCAAAACGTAACTGGACAGACAAGAAGACAGAGGTCTCAATACGTCCAATGGACTAGAAGTTTAAGAAGCATAACTACTTAGACGTACGTCTACTCAAGCAGTTTTTATCTTCCTTTGGGAACTCATGTCTTGGTTAATTAACCTACACGGTTAGACGTATACGTCTAATAGACGTTAGACGTTTATAGGACAAGAGAAATTTGGAAACTCACGTCTAACCAGACACACGTCCAGAACGTGGTGTTCAAGCGTAATTAGATGTCTACGTCTAATAGACGTTAGACGTTTATAAGACAAGCTTGATTAAACAATAACGTCTAATAGACGGATTTCCCAATAAGAAGTGAAGAATGTGGAAAGTAGTTTAAATGTCTAACTACTTGTGCACTTAGACTTTTCATCTTCTGGCTATCGGGACAACTGTCATCTACAAATGTATTTGTCTACGTACTTTCTTCTGCCAAAAATAAACTAGTCACTTCTCAAATAAATTGAAGACAAGTGTCTCTTAATTTTTCAAAAGTAACTAAATTTTTTTATAACTCTTTTCTATACGTTTAATATTAACTGTGCAGTTTCATGATTAATATTAATTGATAGATGTGTCCCTTAGGAATAGGTTTCTGAAAATTTTGACAGTTGGTATAATCATTAAATATTAAATGTTACACGTTAGTTCTATGATATTTAATGAATGATGTCACTCAAATGGTTGAGTACTCCTAAATCCTTGATTCACTCTCTAGAATTCGAATCGTCAAGATCTTGTGTTCATCTTGCTAAAATGACTTCCTTCTCTCCAAAATTCCTGCAAGTAGACTTCAAATCTGTTTATACTCTAACGATTCCTGAGATGGTTTAAATGTTTGAATCATTGAAAACTTCTGGTCTGAAGAAGTTTCTTCGCCCTCACTGCATCTATCACGAACAAGTTGTTCGTGAGTTCTTCGAAACCACTGGCTTTTACCACAATAAGTACATTCGTGCGAATGTACTTGGTAAAAATATTTGCTTCACTGAAGAAACATTCGGCATGTTCTTCAGACTCCCAACAGATGGAATTCATGAGTTTCCTTCTTTCTCAAATGAAATTCGGCATGTTCTTCACACTCCCAACAGATGGAATTCATGAGTTTCCTTTTTTCTCAAATGAAATTCTGTCTAAAATGATGCATGTCTTTTCAGATGAAATCTTCGAAGGGGAAATACTTCATGTTGAGCTTCACGGGAAGAGCAATTGTTTGAAGGTTGAGTATGCCCTACTCAACGACATCATCTCATAATCCCTCCTTGCAAAAGACTCTCCCTACATCTACTGTACGAAAGTCTTTGAAATAATGGTGGTCATCACAAGGGGTGTAGCAATCAACTGGTCGAAATTCCTCTTCAACAATCTGGTTAGAATGATCTCTTCTCGAAAGAAGATCTTCAGTTATGACGTTCCTCTTTGCACATTCCTGTGCTATCTCCTCACTGATTCCGGTCATGGGTTTCATGCCAATTCTTCTAAAATCTTGAACAACCAGAAGGTTGTCGATTATGTTCTTCGGGTGAGTAGGCTCAGGTCGAAGAAACGAAAAAGGGATGTCTATAACTCAGCGTAAACCCTAGCTCTTGAATCGACTGTTGATTCCCTTCCCAGATGATGTTAAAAAGGGGGAAAGAAAGAGAAAAAGATTATCCTTAAACTTAGGGGGAAGGAAGAATCTTTTGATATTGTTTTCATCTTTTGATGTTTAAGGGTTGTTGTTTTTGAAAGGTGTTTTTATATTTTCTTTTGAAAAATTTTCCTGACATTTCAAGTTAAGTTATGTTTTTATCTGATTATGGCATATGAATAGTCTGTTGCTATCTACTGCATTACTCATATAAGCTTTTATTTGTGTAAAGTTTTAACATCATCATCAAAAAGGGGGAAATTATTGGGTCAAATTATTTTGACTAAGGGTCAAAGTATTCTGACTAATGGAATTTTGATGATGAGTTGGTATAAAACTTAAACTAAGCCATCTAACTGTTTTTGGTACAGGGGTATCGAAAATATGTTATATTAGACAAATTCTGAATGAGGTTCATTAGACTGATTGGCTATTAGACACATAGAGTTAGAGTGCAGTCTAACAGATATGTAGTTAGATATGCAGTCTAACAGATATGTAGTTAGACGTGCAGTCTAATAAATACGTAGTTAAACGTGCAGTCTAACAAAGACGTAGTTAGACGTGCAGTTTAACAGACATAGTTAGACGTGTAGTCTAACAGATACGTAGTTAGACATGCAGTCTAATAGATACGTAGTTAGATGTGCAGTCTAACAGATACTTAGTTAGACGTGCAGTCTAACAAATATGAAGTTAGACGTGCAGTCTAACAGATGAGAGTTAGACGTGCAGTCTAACTCCTTCAGATAAGTCTAAAGGGAAGCGTAGTTAGACGTGCCATCTAATAAAGATGAGAGTTAGACGTGTAGTCTAACTCTTTCAGATTAGTCTGAAGGGAACCGTAATTAGACGTGTCGTCTAATCCAATTAGACCAGGTGGTCTAATGGATTCTGCTATTAGACGAGGGGGTCTAACTTTATTGGACTTGTCAGTCTAAGTGAAAAACGTCTAATGTCATGCTTAAGTAGTAGCTTGAAGCTAGCATCCGTCTACCCATGATCAACTCGGTGTATGCTACTCCTACTCCACTTTTCAGTGTAGATCAGTATGATAGCCAGTTGCAACCAATTAACTAATTCCACGTAAGAAAATATTCTTCCCACTACATGTTTTTTCCAGGATAATCCCAGAAGAATATTCGACGCACTACCAGATTGGTACGACCAGGATCCTAGTGCTCAGAGTCTACTGTACATGTGTACTATGGAGGCGTTCCAATGGAAGTTCTCCATGTGTCATTATAGAAGATTCGACCGTTGGTGTCTGCTCTCTATTTAAAGATTCTCAAGGACAATGGATGGTCTCTCTCTCTCTCGATCGATTAGAACATACGCGAACATACAAGCTGATACACGAATGAACAACTTTCTTGCTTTTACTGTGTGTACATCAAGAGAGTGTTAGAATCAAAGTATTGTCTAGATGAGTGATATTCTTTAATATACTTTAAGTTGAACAAGTTTTGTTCTGTTCAATAGTGAGCTAGCCGTGTAACTGTATTGGATTCTAAGAAACGTATAGTGAATCCTTCCGGTGGTTGGAAGAAGGGGTGACGTATGAGAGTTTGTTTCGAACATCCATAAACAAACTGTTGTGTCATTTACATTCTGTCATTCATTCTCTCGTTGGTTCTTAGCTTCAAACCTGAACAAAGGTTTCCGCACTTGAATCGTTCAAGAGTTTGCAAGGGTTTGTGAAGAATAGAAAGTGATTTAAATCCCTAACAAAATTTCTATCAAATCATTTATCCGAAGCCGTCTTCAATAGCCAAACCCCGTCTCTATCAATTACGCCAATCCTATCAAAAAAATCAAGATTAAAACTCAAGAACATGAATTTTTAAAAATCCAGTTTTTCAAACTAATTTTTCAAAATCTTTGTTTCAGGTTAATTTTATTTGATTTCTTTAAATGGAAAGTTCAAACATGATATAGGGATGATTCTAAACAAAGAAATCACATAAAAAAAACCTAGAACAGATCAAACCGATTAACCTTGAAAATTTTGAAAAAATTAAAAATTTTAAACAAAATTGAATTACAAATATTTTGGATTCATACCAACAGTTGGAGAACACTCTTTAGATGGGTTGGAATCTTTCTAGAAGCCTGGATCAGAACTGTAATGATCGGAGAAAGATTTTACAAAAACTATTCTTGGTCGAAATTTGAATCCTTTGATTCAGTTTGTAATTTGTTGTGTTTGTTTAATGATTTGATTGATAGGGAGTAGGGGAGTATTTATATTCGAGCTAGGTTGGCTATGGTGGTCGAATTCAAGTCAAAATTGATCCCCGACAAGCTTATCCCTAATTCTATCTTGATATGTGGCAGCCTAGATTAAGGTAGGATAAGATCAATGGGTATAGGGGTTGTTCTAGCGAGGATAAGGCGAGCACGTGGAGGAAATATGGAGGAATAAGGATGGTTGTATGCGTCTGGAAGAATCGTCGTAGGTGAGTTTCTTTTCTGGAGAGCATCCTGCCTCGGCGAAGAAGACGACCCAAGACGATGTCGTTTCGTTGGAGTCGTTTGTGTTTCATCGTGTCTGTCTGCGTTAGGACTAATGGGGTTAACCATCCCGTTAGTTGATTCAGTGGAGTAGGCGCGCACTATATTCTCTACAATGGGTTGTGTGGCGCATTCTTGAGCGTTGGATGATATACAAGCGCTCATCTGATGTCCTTGAATCTTATTGTAATAATTAAACATAATTTCAATTGCACAGGATTATCAGTTTTATTTTTAATAAAAGGGTTATTTGAAGTCAAATTTTAATCTCTTTCTTGTTATTTTTTTCAAAAAAAATATTTTTGGAAAACACAATAAAAATTCTGATCATTATTTTTATTTTTGGGGCTTTTAGGGTTTGGGGAATTTTGGGATTTGGGGTATCATTTAAGAAATAGGATTTCCTTATGGAATACTCATTTGGGGAATGGTGATATGAATCTTACGCTAAGAATGATAAAACTCTCGAAGATAGTGATAATAATCATGCCATGTACATCAAAAGATGGAGTTCTCTGTTGAAGATTGGTCATAGTAATGACTCTCACAGATGCCTATAATGGGATAAGACATATGTGGGGATGAAGAGAATTCTCTGTTGAGGACGAAATAAGATCCTTGGATGATAAGATAATGATCACACTAGGTGGTGATAACAATCATGTTGTGTCCATCGAGAGATGCGATTTACTGCTAAAGGTTAGTCATAATAATGACCTCCATGAATGTTTATCATGAAATAAATTGTTTTTGGAAAAGGTGATAATAATCTTCCTATAGGGATGATGACAATCATCCTAAGTGGATAGGTTATTATAATAACCTATAATGTGATAACAATCACTCTAGTGGGGATTGGTCATAATAATGACCTGTATGTATGCCTATTTAGAGATATGGCTCATTCTTAGATAATAGTAAAATAATCACTCCCAATGGATAAGTTATAACAATAATCTATATAGACGCCTATATGTTGGGGATAGGGATTTAAGAATAATAACAATGATATACATGCCAATTAATAAATAGGAATTTAGCGAGGTTTTATAAAAAAATGACATTCACATCTACTTGAAAAATAATACTAGATGGGGATTGTTTATAAGAGGGATTGCGCCGACTGACAACTTATCTCTTCTAGTTTTGATAAAGTGTCCTTCAATTCTAGATGAAACAACGATTGTGTTATTTTGAAGGAGGCTATGGTTTTGATGTGACAAAATTTCCTTCGCAACTTGATTAAAATTGTTGACTTTTGGAGGATTTTATCACTTTGAGGAGGATTCCACATAATCTGTCTCTTTTTTGGTCTTACAAAGCGACATTCGCAAATGGATGATACATCGACCAGTCGTGTTGTCATTCCTGAGGTGTTCCCAAATCTATTTCACATAAGGTTTGAAAATATAAGAAACCTTGATTATATCCACGAATCATGGAAACTTGGATTCGAAATATGTTTGGGGATAAGATACGAGCATTTCTAAGATTATCTTGTTTGAAGAGCCTGAGTTCCTTTCTATCTTATGTTAAGATATAGATGATATGTTTAGTCTCGTGTAGACGATTATTTAAACTCTTAACTCACAAAGAAGGTAACCGAGATATGGGGGTCTCATTTAGTTATATTTTTGGTTACTTTTTCCGTGTACCGCAATCCTTCGAAAGTTCGATTATTCCGGGTATAGTTGTAGAGAAAGCTTCAACTTTCTGGCTTCAGGAATTTTCTCTTTCTTCTTTTTCTTTTTGACTTCCGGGGTATATCTGGAGGAATCAATATATTTTGCTCTTGTGATAGTCATCGGGACAACCGCCCAATTGCACATAAATGGCGATTTCAACATCTCAACCTACACAGGAGATTTTATATATGTTTTTGGTTTCCTAAGGTGTATCTTGGAGAATCAACATGTTTTGTTTTTGTGATAGTCATCGGGATAGCCACCCGAGTGAGCATAAACAATAATCTCACCTCAACCTACATAGGAAGTTATATACATATGTTTTGAAGCATTGATTTTAACTCTCTTTGTTCTCTTTTACAAAGGGGAATGACGTCCTTTCTCATATTTTGGCTTTGGCTTGGCTTTTATTGATTTAATCCAGTTCATTTTTCAAAAGTCTTCCATTGAGGATTAATTGTCTAGATAATCGCGTAGCACGAAAACAAACTTATTAAGGATATTCATCGACTAAAGTTTTCTGGTAACTCGGGGTTATATTTGAGAGATTAATCATTATTAGCTTAACAAAGCTTCTATTTAACTTTTGCCCATATTATTTCCTAAAATCCTTGTCTCCAATGGGTGTGTTGGGTTAAATTATTTTGATCATATGTTGAAATAGTTTGACAATTGGAATTTTGATGATGAAATGATGAATGAATTAAATATACGTTTAATCGTTTTGGATGCAGGTGTATTGAAAATAAATTTCATTAGACTTGGTTCTAATGAGGTTCATTGGACTGATTTGATATTAGATGCATGATATTACACGTGCAATCTAACTCATGGAGTTAAACGTATAGTCTAATAGAACAAAATTAGACGTGCAGTCTAACTCATAGAGTTAGACGTGCAGTCTAATAGAACGGAATTAGACTTGTAGTCTAACTCGTGGAGTTAGACGTGCAGTCTAATGGATCTCGTAATTAGACGTATAGTCTAACTCGTGGAGTTAGACGTGCAGTCTAATGAATCCGTAATTAGACGTGCAGTCTAACTCGTAGAGTTAGACGTGTAGTCTAACTCATGGAGTTAGATGTGCAGTTTAATGGACTCGTAATTAGACGTGCAGTCTAACTCGTGGAGTTAGACGTACAGTCTAATGGATTGTGAAAGTTAGACGTGCAATCTAACTCCTTCAGACTAGTCTGAAGTAGAACGGAATTAGACGTGCAGTATAACTCGTGGAGTTCGACGTACAGTCTAATTAATCCGTAATTAGACGTGCAGTCTAACTCGTGAGTTAGACATGTAGTCTAATGGACTCGTCATTAAACGTGCAGTCTAACTCGTGGAGTTAGACGTGCAGTTTAATGGATTGTGAAAGTTAGACGTGCAGTCTAACTCCTTCAGACTAGTCTGAAGTAGAACGGAATTAGACATGCAGTCTAATAGAAAGAGAAAGTTAGACGTGCAGTCTAACTGGTGAAAGTTAGACGTGCAGTCTAACTCGTTCAGATTAGTCTGAAGTGATTGTAATTAGACGTAAGTCTAATCCCTTTAGACTAGGTGGTCTAATGGAGTATGTTATTAGACGGGGATGTTTGATTTCATTAGACGAGGTCGTCTAATTGAAATACGTCTAATTGCTTGCTTAAGCAGTGGCTTGAAGCTAGCACCCGCCTACCCACGTGATAAAGCTATACGCTACTCCTTCTCCACTTTCTAGTGAAGATCAGTACAACAGCCCGATGCAACCAATCAATAAATGACACGTAAGCGAATATCCTTCCCACTACATGTTTTTCAGGTAAATCTATGAAGAATATTCGGCGCACTACCTATTGTGTACGGCCACGATCCTTATATTCACAGGCTGTTGTGTAAAATGGAGGCGTTACAATGGAAGATTTCGACGTATCATTCTGAAGATTCGACCGTTGGTACCTATGCATATTTAAAGATTCCTAAGGACAACTTACGAACTGCCGGAATTACAGAGAGAGAAATCAGTCGATCATCTTGCATACTAAAATTACTGAGAAATCAAGCTTTTGAATATTCATACTGTGAGCTGCTTTCTTGATTGTACAGTGTGTTAATCAAAGAATCAAAGCATCCTTTAGCTAAGTGATATTCTTCATTTTGTAAGTTTAACCGAGGGTGTTCTGTTCAACAGTGAACTAAGTGTGTGCAAACTATATTTGATTCGAATCATATTATAGTGAATCCTTCTGGTGGTTGGAAAAGGGATGACGTATGAGAGTTTGCTCCGAACATCCATAAACAAATAGTTAGACGTGCGTCTAAATTGCTTGGAGAAATATACTCTTCGTCTTCTACTATAGACATGCAAATTGCACCTCTAGAGATAATTTTTTTAATTAAAAAAAATTATCTGGCGTGCAGTCTAACAGACGTAGTTAGACGTGCAATCTGACGGATACGTAGTTAGACGTGAAATCTAACAGACGTAGTTAGACGTGTAGTCTAAAAGATACGTAGTTAGACGTGCAGTCTAACAGACGTAGTTAAACGTGCAGTCTAATAGATGAAAGTTAGACGTAGAGAGTCTCCAAGATTAGTCTGAAGGGACACGTAGTTAGACGTGTCGTCTAACTCCATTAGACTTGGTGGTCTAATGGATCTTGCTATTAGATGGGGGCGGCTAACGTCATTAGACTCGTTAGTCTAATGGAGCACGTCTAATGCCTCGCTTCAGCAGTTGCTTGAAGTTAGCATCCCTCTACCCACGATCAACTAGCTACACGCTACTCCTACTCCACTAATCCGTGAAGATCAGTACGACAACCAGTTCCATCCAATGAATTAATACCACGTAAGCAAATATTCTTTCCACTACTTGTTTCTTGCAGGACAATCCTAGAAGAATATTCGGCGCAGTACCAGATTGGTACGACCACGATCTCTGTGCACAATGTCTAATGTACCTGTGTACTATGGAATCTTTCCAATGGGTGTTTGCAATGTGTCATTATAGAAGATTCGACCATTAGTACCTGTTCTCTATTTAAAGATCCTCAAGGACAACGGACGAACACACAGAAGATACACGAACGAACAAGCCAGACTTGTGAATTTACAATCATTCTTACGAATTGCTTTCTTTCTTACTGTGTTTTACATCAAGAGAGGGATAGGAACAAAGTATTGTCTGGATGAGTGATATTCTTCAATATACTGTAAGTTGAACATAGTCTGTTCCTGTTCAACAGTGAGCTAACTTTGAAACTGTATTTGATTCTAAGAAAATTATAGTGAATCCTTCCGGTGGTTGGAAGAAGAGGTGACGTATGAGAGTTTTGCTCCGAACATCCATAAACAACTCTTTGTGTCATTTACATTCTATCATCTTCTCCTTCATCAGTTCTTAGCTTCAAACCTGAGAAAATGTTTCCGCACTTGAATCGCTTCAAGAGTTTGCAAGGGTTTGTGAAGAATAAAAAGTGATATTAATCCCTAACAGGATTTCTATCAAACCATTTTCCAAAAGTTGTTTTTAATAGTTAGACCCATGTCTCTATTGGTGTCACTAATCCTTTTACTTTATATTAAAAGTATTGGTCATTCATTTCTAGTAAGCTTGTGTTTTGTATAATGCATCCAACCTGTGGTTTGTCACCAATATCAATTGATCATATCATGATTTTACCCAGTCTTCTTCAACGACATGAGATTCCAAAAAGAACTCTCAGCGTAGGGATTTCAATCTCGATAGGTTGTAAGACATTCATATCATATAATAGAGAATAGGGAGTCTCGTCTGTCGATGCTCGAGTAGTGGTACGATATCCCCATAAGACAAATTACAACTTTTCATGCTAGTCCTTATATGTGATGGTAATCTTCTTGATGATCCTAATCACATTCTTGTTTGTGGCTTTGACCGCGTCGTTAGTTTAGGGTCGATAAAGTGAAGATTTTTATGTTAAATCTTGAACACTTTGAGAAATGATAAAATATTTCCCTAGAAGTGTCTTCCATTATCTGAAATAAGGGAATGAGTTACTATGTATTTAACGATGATGTTGATACGATGAAATTTGTCACTTGAGTAGATTTCAGAACTTTGTAGAATGCTGCCTCAATCCATTTGGAGAAATAGTCGATGGCTATGAGTATGAACTCATGTCCATTCGTTGCATGGGGATAAATTTTCCCAAATACATCAATGCCCATGTAGAAAAGGGTCATGGTGATATCATATTGTACAATAAAGATACTAAAATATGCTTTAAATTAGCATAAATTTGACACTAGTGACAACTTTTTACATAGCTGACACATTCATGTTCGATATTTTGCTAATAATATCTAATACAGAATATTTTCTTAGCAAGGGCTAGTCCATCCATATGTGGACCACATACTCCTGTGTGTACTTCCTCTATGATCCTTCGTGCTTCAGGACCATCGATGTGGAGCATGTTTTGACCATCAAAAGATCATTAGTATAATTGTTAGCTATCCAAGCATAATTAGTGGAATACTGATGTAGGGCACTTCGTTCCTTAAATCGGAAATAGGATTTCCTTAGATCGGAAATAGGATGAATATTCTCCCTACTCAATGTAACTTTGAAGAATATCTAACCATAGTTTGGTGGGAAATTGAAAGGAGGGTCCCACTACGACTTCGAATATAGGCTTCTGTTCCTGTCGGATTTTCAAAGGTCTGACCTTAATTCCAATAGGGATTTGGATCATAGCTATTAGTGTTAGGAAAGGAGTCAACAATAGTAGGGGGTTCACCAAGTATTATTAACCGCGAAAACCTTCGTTTGATATTAACTATGTTATAAATTAAGATATGTTTCTATTCAATTCAAGTCATCACAAACTCTTGAACGGAGTCAAGTGCGGAACTATTTATTTAGACTTGAAGTGTCATAAAAAGAGTAGGAAGATTCGGAATGAAAATAACACAAGACACATAGTTTGTTTATGGAAGTTCGAAGTAACTCTCCTACGTCACCCCTTCTTCTCAACCTTAAGAAGGATTCCACTAGAAGATTTGATTTGAATATCACCTCTACACAAATCCAGTTAGACAACCAGAACTTAGACAATGCCTATTTCTGAACTTATAGCTCACACAACACTTGTTGAATAGATACTATCTACTCAACTTACAAAGAGCTCACAATTAAATAAAAGTGATACAATGTTTTTTGGTATGAACAATGTTTCACAAAAGATTCTAAGGCAAAAGCTTGAATATATATTTGTTGAGAGAGTATTTAATTTCCAGGAAAACCTAGAAAATCAAGTCTACTTTTTGGTTTCCTTTGATCTTCTTATATATCCAAAGCACAACAATGGTTAGATCTTCTTCAATGGACACTTGTACTCCTTCTATTGGATGTGTGCGAAGATAGTACATTAGAGAATAATCAGAGAATATTCTTGAGATTGTGCTGTACAGATAATTTGAATAATAGTGCATACGTGGCAATCATTCATTTGTTGAGATATCCAGCCGGACATATGGTTCTTTAGGAATCTGACCGCTCAGTCGTTTCTAGAAATCAGTCGGATGCATTGTTCATTACAGTATTTGCATAATCAGATGTGCCTACGCGGCAATTTTGGTATTTGCACAATCAGATGCGCCTACGTGGCAGTTTTGGTATTTGCACAACTGGATGCGCCTACGTGGCAGTTTCGGTAATTGCACAACCAGATGCGCGTACGTGGCATTTTGGTATTTTCTCAACCGTTCGGTTTTTGTAGACATCCAGCCGAATAAAATGTAGAGACATCCGAAATTACATCCATCCATTACGAATGCGCTTCTCCAAGAACCGAGCCAATCAAACTACCGGATGCGCTTCTCCAAAAACC
Organism: Impatiens glandulifera; assembly: GCF_907164915.1. Taxonomy (NCBI): domain Eukaryota; kingdom Viridiplantae; phylum Streptophyta; class Magnoliopsida; order Ericales; family Balsaminaceae; genus Impatiens; species Impatiens glandulifera. The sequence goes on from NC_061866.1 coordinate 21,777,676, forward strand.
GATCCGATCAAACTACAGGATGCGGTTCTCCAAGAACTGAACCGATTAAACTACCGGACGTGCTTCTCATTTATCTGACCGCTCGGTCGCTTCCCTAAAATAATAAAACTTCAATTATTATTTGCACCTGGTGATATTCAAACCCGGGTCACTAGTGTGACAGGTAGAAGTACTTACCACTGTACTACAAAGCCTTGTTGTTATCTTATATATATTAATATTATTGATATGACTTAACAATTAAATATATATATATATAATTTAACTTTTATATAATTAAAACTTATTTTTATCCATTCATTATCAAAGCCATTTCATAAATTATAATCTAACATGGAAGTCCAATTTATTAATAATAATCTAACAAATTTGTTAACTGCAAAAACCTTCCTCTAATATTAACTCTGTTAGAAGTTAATATGATAGGATCGGCGTAATCGATAGAGACGGGAGTCTGGCTATTGATGACGATTTCAGAAAAACGATTTGATAGAAATCCTGTTAAGGATTTAAATCACTTTCTATTCTGCGCAACCTCTTGCAAACTCTTGAATGATTCAACTGCGGAAATGTTTGCTTGAGTTTGAAGCTAAGAACCAAGATTGAAAAGATGACAGAACGAAACAACACAACAATTTGTTTATGGATGTTCGGAGTTAACTCTCTTATGTCACCCCTTCTTCCAACCACCGGAAGGATTCACTAAGATTTCAACGAATCAAATGCAATCGCACTACTAGCTCACTGTTGAACAGAACAAACACTATTCAATTTACAATATGAAGAATACAGTGCTTTGATTCTAACTCTCTCTTGATTAACACACAGTAAAATCAAGAAAGCATCTGACAGTTAAGATAGAATAATCTGAGTATCGATAGATCGATGATTCTTCCGTTGTCCTTAAGAATCTTTAAATAGGAGCTGGTACCAACAGTCGAATCTTCATAATGACATGTGGCGAGCTTCCATTGGAACGCCTCCATAGTACACAACAGACTCTAATTACAATTCACTTTAGACTAATATGTAGTAGTTAGACTGCATGTCTAACTTCCATTAGTTAGACTGCACGTCTAACTTCCATTAGCTAGACTGCACGTCTAACTCATATATCCCTTCAGACTAATCTGAAGGAGTTAGACTACACGTCTAACTCTCACTAGTTAGACTGCACGTCTAACTCTTACTAGTTAGACTACACGTCTAACTCTCACTAGTTAGACTGCACGTCTAACTCTCACTAGTTAGACTGCACGTCTAACTCAGCTAGATAGACTGCACTTCTAACTCCTCTAGTTAGACTGCAAGTCTAACTCTGCTAGTTAGACTGCACGTCTAACTCCGCTAGTTAGATTGAACGTCTAACTCCGCTAGTTAGACTGTACGTCTAACTCCGCTAGTTAGAATGTACGTCTAACTCTCACAAGTTAGACTACACGTCTAACACCGCTAGTTAGACTGCATGTCTAACTCCGCTAGTTAGACTGTATGTCTAACTCTGCTAGTTAGACTGCACGTTTAACTCTCACTAGTTAGACTGCATGTCTAACACTGCTAGTTAGACTGCACGTCTAACTCCGCTAGTTAAAATTCACGTCTAACTCCGCTAGTTAAATTGCACGTCTAACTCTCACTAGTTAGATTGCACGTCTAACTCTGCTAGTTAGACTACACGTCTAACTCTGCTAGTTAGACTGCACGTCTAACACCGCTAGTTAGACTGCACGTCTAACTCTAACTAGTTAGATTGCACGTCTAACACCGCTAGTTAGACTACACGTCTAACTCCGCTAGTTAGACTACACGTCTAACTTCGTGCATCCAATGCCAAATCGGTCTAATGAATCTCATTATGACAAATTCTAATATAACCTGTTTTTGATACACCTGCACCAAAAAAAATTAGACGCATAGATTATGTTTTAACTATACATTCGTCATCAAAATTCTGATAGCCAAACTACTTTGACACTTAGTCAAAATAATTTGACCCAACAATTTCCCATTTTTTGATGATGATGTTAAAACCTATGCATAGATAACAAATTAAACATTCATCATATAAATAAGAAGTAAAACTTGTTCATCCATCTTATATAGAAACTTTTCAAAATCACCAATCAAAGACAAGTTCATAAGTTATACCATTAACAGATAAATAAGTTAGATAAAAAAACAGGGAATGTTTTTCAAGAAGGAATGCAAAACATCTTTCAAAAACAAAAACAAAACACTTCTTATCCTCCTCCTTTATCTCTTTCTCTCTTCCCCCTTTTTAACATCATCAGGGAAGAAGAATCTGCAACCTAAGAGGTCTCTAAGACTGCGGTTAGAGCGGAGTTGTAGACGCCTCTGTCCCTTTTCATCGATTTCAGCCTACTTACCCTACGAACATAGTCAACAACCATCTGAATATTAAGGGTTTTGGAGGTTGAATGATACCCATTACTAGATTCATAAAGAACACAGCAAATAAATGCACTAAGAGGACCATCAAAACCGAAGATTGTCCTCCTGGAACAGAGCATTCGTACTAGGTTCCCGAAGAGGACTTTCTTCCAGTTGATGGCAACACCCCTTGTGATGGCCACCATCATCTCAAAGATTTTTGAGCAGTATGTGTTGGAGGAATCCTTTGCAAGGAGAGATTTGGAGATGATTTCGTTGAGTAAAGCAAACTCAACTTTCAAGAAGCTACTCTTCCCGTGATTCTTCATTGGATGGTTTGCGTTTGTGAAGACATTCAACATCTCCGACCGGATTTCAGGAGGGGAGGGAGGAAAATAATGGATTCCTACGGTTGGGAGAAGGAAGAACAAGAAAAATGTATCTTCATCAAAGCAAATCATTCTGTCGAGAACAATTCCGCAGATATATTTGTCGTTGTAAAACTTGGCGGTTTCAAAGAACTCACGAATGATTTGTTAGTGGTAGATGTAGTGGGGGCGAAGAAACTTCTTCAACCCAGATGCTTCTAATGATTCAAACATTTGAACCATTCCACGGATTGGAGTAGAATACACAAACTGGAAATCTACTTGTAGAGATTTTGTAGAGAAAGAAGTCATTTTGACGATTCAAATTCTAGACAGAGAGAGATACCAAGAGATACAAATTTGGGAGTACTTAGTTATTTGAGTATTACCCTTCATTAAATATCAAGAACCTAACGTGTAGTTAATATCTAATGATTATATCAACCGTCAAAGAGTCATAGACCTAATACCTAGGAACACAACCGTTAATATTAATCATGAACGCATGCAATTAATATTAGACGTAAGTAATATCATAAATGTTAGTCATTCTTCATAAATTGAGAGACACCTGTCTTCAATTTATTTGAGAAATGACTGGTTCATTTTAGGCGAGAAAAATTCATGGACATATTCATATGAAGATGACAGCTGTCCAAATAACCAGAAAATTAAAAATCTAAGTACACAAGTAGTTAGACTTTTATTCTACTTTTCACATTCTTCACTTCTACCTAGAAAATTTGTCTTTTAGACGACGCGTCTAATTGTGCATAAACAGCACGTGCTTCTCGTGTGACTAGTTAGACGTGAGCTTCCATTTTCTCTAGACATAACAACGTCTAACGTCTATTAGACGTGTAAGTCTATTCGCGCAAGTTATAAACCAAGACATAATTTTCTGAAAGAAGATAAAACTGCTAGAGTAGACGTACGTCTAAGTAGTTATGCTTCTTAAACTTTTAATTTATTGGACGTATTAAGACCTCTATCTTCTTGTCTGTCCACATACATTTTGAACAACATGTTCCCCTCAATTTATGCATGTAGCAACATCAATCAAGATCAACAAGACCTAAAATATTTCTATAATGAGAAAACTTAGCTTCTGGTAGAAGCTTCGTGAAGATATCTACCGTTTGTTGATCTGTAGGAATATATTCAAGACGAATCTGCTTCTGATTGACGTGTTCTCGGATAAAATGATACTTGATTTCGATATGCTTTGTCCGAGAATGCAGAACTGGATTATAGGTGATTGTAATGGCACTAGTGTTGTCGCAGAAAATTAGAGATTCTTCAACTTCAATCCCAAAGTCCCTGAGCTGTTGTTGAATCCACAAAAGTTGAGAGCAACAACTGCCAGCAGCAAGGTACTCTGCTTCAACTTTCGGATACCACAGTCCCACATTTTGAGTTCCCTTTAAATATTTAAGAATGCGTTTAGCCGCAGTAATGTGTGAGAGTTTAGGATTAGCCTGAAATCTTCTACAGACACCAACAGCAAATTGGATATCTGGTCTACTGGCAGTCACATAAAGCAAGAATCCAATAATTCCTCTATAGGCTGTGACATCCACACTTTGACCACTTTCATCTTTATCCAATTTACAAGAGGAGCTCATTGGAGTGGATGCGGTAGAGCAGTTCTCCATCCCAAACTTCTTTAGCAGTTCTTTGGAACACTTGGCCTGATTTATGATGGTCCCTTTCTCGAGCTGACGGGCTTGAAACTAAAGGAAGACAGTTAATTCTCCCATCATGCTCATTTCAAACCTGTCCTGTATTATCTTAATAAATTTCTCACACAATTTGGGATTAGTTGAACTAAATATAATATCATCAACATATATTTGAACAAGCAAGATGTAAGAATCTTTTGTGAATCTAAACAAGGTTTTATCCATAGTTCCAATGAAAAAATCATGATCAAACAAAAATTCAGTTAAGGTGTCATACTAAGCTCTAGGAGCTTGTTTCAGACCATACAATGCTTTGTCAAGTTTATAAACATTATTAGGTAAATCATAATCTACAAAGCCAGGGAGTTTCTCAACATATACTTCTTCACTTAATTTACCATTTAAAAATGCACTTTTCACATCCATTTGAAAGACTTTAAAGTTCTTCAGTGATGCGTATGCCAAAAAGATTCTAATTGCCTCAAGTCTTACTACAGGTGCAAAAGACTCATCAAAGTTGATACCTTCCTCATGTTTGTATCCTTGAGCAACTAAACGGACTTTGTTTCTAATAACTAAACCATTTTCACTAAGCTTATTTCTAAAGACCCATCTTGTTCCTATGACTAACTGATCAGTCGGTCTAGGAGTTAGATGCCACACTTTATTTATTACAATTTGGTTTAACTCCTCCTACATGGCATTGATCCAATCTGGATCAACTACAGCTTCACCAATTTTTTTGGTTCAATCTGAGAAATAAAGGTGAAATTGACCATTTCATCCATCAATTGACGTCTTGTCTTTCGAGGAGAAAAAGGATTTCCGATGATCAATTCAGGTGGATGATTCTGAAGTTGGATCTAAAGAGATTGGATATATGAACAGGTGACTAAGAGATGTCTGAAATCTCAACAAGTTGTTGAACATGAGTTTGTACGTCTGGTTGAACTTCAATCGGATCAGCCACAAGGTCAGACAACGAAATCCGCTTATCCGGAGTTTCTTCCTCACTTACAAACTCAAGACTAGTCGCTTCTAATCTGTCAAAAAGGTCAATGTGATCAACAGATTTTCTCTCAACAGGCTCATTAAAAAATACATGGAGGGATTCCTCAACGGTTTGCGTTCGGATGTTGTATACTCTGTAAGCCTTGCTTACTGAAGAGTATCCCAACATGAATCCCTCATCTGCTTTAGCATCAAAAGCGGTCAAATAAACCTTTCTATATTTATGAATAAAACATTTACACCCGAATACCTTAAAGTAAGAAACTGTGGGAATTCTCCCGTAATACAGTTCATAGGGAGTTTTATCAAAACGTTTGTTAATTATTGACCGGGTTTGTGTATAGCAAGATGTGTTTATGGCTTCTGCCCAGAACCTCTGAAGTACGTCTGATTTAGCTAGCATGGATCTCGCTACTTCCTTCAGAGTCCTCACTCTTCTCTCAGCAATGCCATTTTGCTGTGGAGTTCTGGCACTAGACAACTCGTGCCTAATTCCGGACTCCTTAAGATAAGATGATATGTATCTGTTAGTGAACTCAGTTCCCCGATCACTTCTAATGCATTCAATATTCAAAGATTTCTAATTCTGAATTCTTTTAAATATTCTAATCAAATTTTAAGCAGTTTATCTTTTGATGGCAAAAATGCTACCCATGTAAATCGAGAAAAAGCATTAATAACAATTAGGGCAAATCTCATTCCTCCTAAGCTCTTTACAGAAATTGGACCAAACAAATCCATATGTAACAATTCTAAGCAACGGTTGGATTGAGATTTCCCTTTACTTTTGAACGATGATCTTCCATGTTTGCCTAACTGTCAAGCAGAGCATACCTTGTCCTTTGAAAACTAAAGTTTAGGTAAGCCAATAACTAAATTGTTTGAACATATGTTATTTATGGTTTTGAAGTTTAAATGGTTCAACCTTTTATGCCATAACCATTTCTGGTCGTTCTTGGCAATCATGCACATAGGATTAGAAGATTCTTTTTGCCAATTCATTTTATATGAATTTCCTACTCTACTACCAATCAGCAATGTATTACCATGTTGATCCTTCACTAAACATGCATGAGTTTGAAAATCGACTGACAAGCCATTATCACATAGTTGACTAATACTAATCAGGTTATAACACAGATTGTCAACAAGTAACACATCATTAATGGTTAGATTACCATGGATAATCCTACTTTTACCCATGGTCTTACCCTTCTTGTTATCACCAAAAGTGATCTTAGGTCCAAAACAATCTGCAATATCGGTGAGAAGCCATCTGTTTCCTATTATATGCCTGGAACAACCGCTATTTATATACCACACAGATTCATCGAGACCATCCTTCACTTGTACCTACACAAAACAATATTTACAATCTTTTGGTACCCACATTCAATTAGGTCCACTGTCAATCAGTCCCTTCGGAATCCATATTTGGGTTATTCTAATGGATTTCCCATTTTGTTTAGTAATTAATGCGTATGAATTTGACATAACAGACGCCTTCCTGCTAGCCATTGATCCCTCTGCTTTTGAAGAATGTTTTCTTTTAAAACTTCTAAAGAATTTTTCAGCCACCTGACAGTCGGCGGAACATAAGTTATTTAATTCTTAAGAGTTAATTCTTCATGAATCGGATCAGATTCAATGTCAGACAAACTTCCTTTAACAAAGCTTATTGGCTTAAGCTTGTCATTCAATGAGTTTGACTTTTTTCACGACAGGTTTGAGTCATTTCCATCAAATCCTAAACAGGATCTAGATCCAGCAGGTTTCAACATGCTGATCTGATGTTTGACAGCATCTCCAGACCTTGTCCATGCACTAACTACATAGTTTAGTCTTTTGTTTTCAAAAGAAAGAGTTTGAATCTGTTCTTTGAGCATCTCATTCTCAGATGAGATCTCTACTACTTTCTTTTCAAAATTATTTGTTCCAAAAGTTTTATGAAAGGATGAAATGTTGGCTTCATGTTTCACTTATATCTCATAAAACGAATATGATAACTTCTTGTACTCAATGGCCATTTCATTGAGTGCAGTAGTTAACTCTTCGTTGGTAAATTATGGTGTGGAAACATCATTTACCTTGGATTGGTCGTCTTCCATCAAGCATGTTACATCTTCAGTCTCTTTTTCAGCAGGAGACTCCTCCGAATCGTTGTCGGCCCATTTAGATTCGTTTTCAACACACATGAAAACTTTCTTGCCTTTTTTATTCTTCTTTGTTTGAGAGTTTCTACCAAAGATCTGAGTCAGCTTATCCCATATTTCTTTAGCAGAGAAGCATGACTTGATTTCGTAGAATATGTTCATGTTGATCAATTGATACAGAATATTCTTGGCCACATTATCCAGGTTGTTGGTCATCTTATCTTCAGTAGTCCACTCACTTCTTGGCTTCGAGATCTTTATGGGGCCATCAGTAATGACGCTCCACATATCGCAGTCAATAGAGGCCAAGTGAGCTTGCATTCACATCATCCAATATTCATAGTTGTCTCTTGATAGAATAGGGATCTCGTTGATGATATACATGATTTTCTTTAAGCTTGAGATCAGGAAATAGATCTCTGATACCAATTGATAGGATCGGCATAATCGATAGAAACGGGGGTCTGGCTATTGATGACGAGTTCGGAAAAACGATTTGATAGAAATCTTGTTAAGGATTTAAATCACTTTCTATTCTGCGCAACCTCTTGCAAACTTTTGAACGATTTAAGTTGGGAAATGTTTGCTTGAGTTTGATGCTAAGAACCAAGAATGAAAAGATGACAGAACGAAACAACACAGCAATTTTTTTATGAATGTTCGAAGTTTAACTCTCCTACGTCACCCTTCTTCCAACCAACGAAAGGATTCACTAAGCTTTCAACGAATCAAATACAATCGCACTACTAGCTCACTATTAAACAGAACAGACTCTGTTCAAATTATAATATGAAGAATATCACTCAGCTAATACAGTGCTTTGATTCTAACTCTCTCTTTATTAACACACAGTAAAAGCAAGAAAGCAGCTGACAGTAAAGATAGAATAATATGAGTATCGATAGATCGATGGTTCTTCTGTTGTCCTTGAGGATCTTTATATAGGAGCAAATACAAATGGTCGAATCTTCATAATGACACGTGGCGAGCTTCCATTGGAACGCCTCCATAGTACACAATAGACTCTAAGCACTAAGATCGTGGTCGTACCAATCTGGTAGTGCGCCAAATATTCTTCAAGAATATTCCTGCAAAAACAAGTATTGGGAAGAATATTTGCTTACGTGGCATGAATCAATTGGTTGTAATTGGCTGTCGTACTGATCTTTATTGGAAAGTAGAGCAAGAGTAGCGTACATCTAGTTGATCGTGGGTAGACAGGTGCTAGCTTCAAGCAACTTCTTAAGCCTAACATTAGACGTATTTAACTTAGATGACCTCGTATAATAAAATTAGACGCCCCCGTCTAATGGCATCATCCATTAGACCACTTGGTCTATAATGGGTTTAGACTTCACGTCTAATTACAATTCACTTCAGACTAATCTGAAGGAGTTAGACTGCATGTTTAACTTCCATTAGTTAGACTGCACGTCTAACTCTCACTAGTTAGACTGCATGTTCTACACCGCTAGTTAGACTGCACGTCTAACTCCGCTAGTTAGACTGCATGTCTAACTCTGCTTGTTAGAATACACGCCTAACTCTCACTAGTTAGACTGCACGTCTAACTCTGCTAGTTAGACTACACGTCTAACTCCGCTAGTTAGACTGTACGTCTAACATCGCTAGTTAGACTGCACGTCTAACTCCGCTAGTTAGACTATTCATCTAACTCTCACTCGTTAGACTGCACGTCTAACACTGCTAGTTAGACTGCACGTTTAATTCCGCTAGTTAGACTGCACGTCTAATTCCGCTAGTTAGACTGCACGTCTAACTCCATACATCTAATGCCAAATCGGTCTAATGAATCTCATTAAGACCAATTCTAATATAACCTGTTTTTGATACACCTGCACCAAAAACAATTAGACGCATAGATTGAGTTTTAACTATACATTCATCATCAAAATTCTGATAGTCAAACTACTTTGACACTTAGTCAAAATAATTTGACCTAACATAATATATGTTTCTATTTTTTGCAAATCATCACAAACTCTTGAACGGAGTCAAGTACGGAAGTGTTTATTTATTCTTGAAGCGTCAGAATATGAGTAGGAAGATTCGAAAAGAAAAGAACAAAAGACACCGATTTATTTATGGATGTTCGAAGCAAACTCTCCTACGTCACCCCTTCTTCTCAACCTCGAGAAGTATTCCACTAGAAGATTTGATTTGAATAGCACCTCTACACAAATCCAGTTAGGTAACTAGGATTTAGACAATGCATGTTTCTGAACTTCTATCTCACATAACACTTAATAAAACGCTTTAATCAAACTTCTTTTGAGGTTTACCATGACAAATTTCCTAAGATCCAGTATTTTAGGATCTTTGGTTGTGAATGTTATATCCACAACAAGGGCAAAAACTATTTGACCACTTTTGATATCAAATCTGATGTTGGTATTATGTTAGGATACTATGTAGTAAGTAAAGCATATAGAGTCTATAATAATATGATTATTACTGTTAAAGAATCATTCCATGTTGTATTTGATGAATCTGTTGAAAGTAACACTTCCTTAATAATTGATCTATCTAACATATTGTAAAATATTAATATACAGTCATATAGTGAAGATGAAGTTCGGTCTACCAAAGATTTGTCTATGACCAAACGGCTAATGACGCTGAAATTCAGCAAGATCGGCTACTCCACAGCAAGTAGTTGACACCTCGGATTCTACCGAGGAAACCGGTCGGCCTAACATTGACCAGCCTACCGGTCAATCAAATCTTCATCAAATAATCAGTCGGTCAGAAAGCATTTCAGGACTGAACTTTAATTGGAATAAAGATCATCTTTTTGAGCTAATTATAGGTAACTCCTTTGTACCCATCAGAACTAGGCATCAACTATTAGAAGAATGTGCAAATTCTACATTTATTTAACAGATTGAACTTAAAAATGTGGATGAAGCATTGATGGATCCTAGTTGGATTTTTGAAATGCAAGAGAAACTAAATCAGTTTGAGAAAAATAAAGTCTGGCAACTAGTTCCAAGACCAGCTAATCAATCTGTCATTGGAACTAGATGAGTTTTTCGAAATAAACTCAATGAAAACGGTTTAGTTACGAGGAACAATGCTAGACTAATGGCCTAATGATACAAACAGAAATAAGGCATTAATTTTGAAGAATCATTTTCTCTTGTTACCAGACTAGAGACTATTAGAATATTTCTAGCATTTGCAGCATTTAAAAATTTCAAAGTCTTTCAAATGGATGTTAAAAGTGCCTTTCTTAATAGTATCATAAATGAAGAGGTGTACGTTGAACAGCCTCCCGGTTTTAAAAATCTTGCATTGATTAGTCATGTTTATAGATTAGACAAAGCTCTTTACGGTCTTAAACAAGCTCCTAGAGCGTGGTATGATACACTTACCAAATTTATGTTTGATCATGACTTTACTATATGATATGTAGATAAAACATTATTCAAATTTGAGAAAAATGAGCATATATTACTTGTACAATTATATGTAGACGATATTATTTTCGGTTCAACTAATCCCAAATTACGTGACAAATTCTTTAAGGTGATGACTGACAAATTTGAAATGAGTCTGATGGGGGAGCTGAGCTTCTTCTTAGGCCTTCAGGTTCGGCAGATTGAAAGAGGAACGTTCATAAATCAAGCCAAGTGCACAAAAGAGCTATTAAAGAAGTTTGGCATGGAAAGTTATTCTTCTGTTTCAACCCCAATGAGCTCCTCGATCAAGCTAAAGAAGGATGAAGACGGTCAGAGTGTAGACATCACGACATATCATGGAATCATTGGCTCACTTCTCTAACTAATAGCAAGCCAACCATACATCTTATTTGCGGTTGGAGTCTACGGGAGATTTCAGGCTAATCCTAAACAATCCCATTATATTCCTGCTAAAAGAATATTGAAATATCTTAAGGGCACTTAAAATGTGGGACTGTGGTATCTGAAGGATTTCAGTTTCAATTTAACGAGTTATTCTGATATAGACTATGTAGGATGTAAATTAGACAGAAAAAGTACCAGCAGGACTTACCAGTTCTTAGGTGACCGACTCGTATCCTGGTACAATAAGAATTAAATGTCTGTTGCAACCTCAATGGCAGAAGTAATGTATCTTGCAGTCGGTAGTTATTGTGCTTAACTTCTCTAGATTCAACAATAACTAAGGGATTTCAGCATTACAACTGAGGAGTCCCCGATATTCTGTGACAACACAAGCGCCATTGCAATTACATATAATCTAGTGTTGTACTCAAGAACAAAACACATCGATATCGGACATCATTTTATTCAAGAACATGTGACACAAAAGCATATTCGGCTAGAATATGTATCAACCGAACAACAAGTGGCCAACATTTTCACCAAGCCACTCTAGGAGGCTACGTTTTCTCATTTTAAAAACATTTTGGGTCTTGCTGATATTAACTAAGTTTTTCCGTAAAATACTGACATACATTTAGGGAGAAATTCCCTCAAAAAGAAGAATCTTTTGCATTTACCTTCATGAAAAATTGAGCATACTCTAATGGGGAAGCCCTTGCTTCTAAAAAATGTCTTCTTAGTAGAAAAATTTGACTTTGGTATTTTCCTAAAACCGATCAGCTTTTTCAAAAATCTCGGTATTCTCCAAAACCGGTCGGATATTCATATGTTCATTTTCTTAAAAACTCTCATTTGCATAAATTTAGAAGGAGACAAAGTCTCACACGAATAAAACCGGACAACTCTCTCTTTTGAAATTAGTAAAGTCATTCTACCGAAATAAGTGTAAACAAAACCGAACGGCTTAAGTAAAATAGAGAACCGATCAGTTATTTTTAACTAAACAACTACCGCCCGGTAAAATCTCCGGTTCCAAGTATAAGCTATTTTTCTTCAGGATTAAATAATCGATCTCATTATACCGAATTTGTAGACAACCGATTAGTTATTTACATGAAAATTTCGGTAGTCTCATTTTCCAATGAAAATGGAACAGCTAGCTAGTGTTTATCAATATTTGTTTGAATATATTCCTTGTGAAAAAGCAAAAAATGCATTCCTCAAATAATGTAAAGACCTATGGTTATCACCGTTCAAATTGGAAAGCCTTATATCTCAATAAAAGTTACTTTTCTAGAAATAAAATGGCTACATTCCTTTGTCCATTAGAATCTAGGATGAAATCCCTTTCTATCCAATAGAACCTAGGATGAATCCCAAGTTGCAACCCCTTCCATTTAATAACTCCCTCACAATACCGAAAATTACACATCCAAATATCTTCGAAATATATCATTTCTCAACAACAAAAGATTATCTTCACATCTTAAACATCAAAAGATGAATCCAACTCTCTTCAATAACACTCTTTAATTGATTTCGAATTAGTCCTATATAGTGAAAATGAAGAAATCGTATCCATGTTCAAATCCCTAGAAGACACGGGTTTGAGACATTCTTAGAAGATCGTCTTGCTATATATGATGATGCAGTAATTGAGTTTTTTCTAAATGCTAATATATTCCGCATAAATCTCATCATGCCTAAGGTTCAAGGGAAGGAATTCATCTTCGACGAAGAAGACTTTGCACGTAGCTACGAACTTCCAACCGAAGGATTCACTAACTTTTCGTTTTCAAATGAAATAATTGATGACATGTCCTACTACTTCTCAAATTCATTCAATCCGGTCGAATTTCATGGAGAAAAATCTCTTCTACAAACTGAATACCAAATCCTCAGCAAAGTCGTTGGAAAATCCATTATTGCCAAGGAATCCATTCATTTGTATTGGCCAAGAAAGCCTTTAAGATGATGGTTTCCATCACAAGAGGTATTTCCATAAACTGGTCGAAGGTGATATTCGACAATCTGAAGAAAATAATATCTTTTGACAAAACAATGACCGGCTATGCACCTCAAATAAGCTGTGTAATCTTTGATCTTGACATCTACCTTGGTCTAGGAGTTTGACTTCATTCATCCCAACTTCTTACAAAAGAAAGGGTTTGGATGTATATCGATAACCGATAAGGTGGAAAGAGCTAGGATCAAGAAAGAACTAACTCTAGGATCTTCTTGCAATCAATCTTAGGATCAATATTCTTCTATCTATATGTTCGGATACGAAACCGATCATTTTGTATCATGAACCGGCTACTATATATGCTAATTCGACTTAGTAAAATCCTAATGGAATCAAAGTTTATTAAAGTTAAGCTGCATCGGTTGTGTGTCTCAAGGAGAAGCTTTAGCTTCTTAAAAATAACTCACTCGTCTAAAGCACTTAAAATGAAGTAATCTATCTGAAAATTGTTCGGCTTTTGAGCAAAAACCAACCGGTTCGGTCTTTTGTTCATATAAATGACCGGTCACTTTTGAAATAAACTGACCGGTTATTGTTGTGAACCTTTCCAATAATATATTTAAAAAGATGCCTTGAAATAATTTCAAGTTTCAAAAAGGCATTCCTCGAGTAACGTGAAAATTTGTGTCTTTCAAAACTCTCATTTTGACTATCATAACGGCTAGATCCCTTTGCCCAACAGATTTTAGGATAATCTTGAACGGTTTTATATTCCTATTTAAGGATGATCTCTCTAAGAACAACTCACAACAAGTTTATCTTAGATCTCCTCAAAGTCTAGAAATCCCTTCCTGAAAATTACTCTTTCAAAAATGAATCCAGCTTCTGCTCGTACTTCTCTTCTTGTCGACTTCAACTCGGTTCTATCCCTTGAAGATAGTGAGACTCTCTAAATATTGGGGTAAGAACATTTCTTGAAAGAGATCAAGTAATATATGAAGAAGGGGTTCTTGAGTTCTTCCAAAACGCAAGAGTTGTTGATAGCTTTATCTTGTTAAAGTGGGAGGATAATCACTTATGGTTGAAGAGAAAGACTTCACTCAAATCTTTGATCTTCCCATTGAAGGGTTCTCCGAATTTCTTCCATCTTCAGACAATATCATCCAAGAAATGACCTTCCTCTTCTCAAACTTTCAAAATCGTGTGGAAACTCATGGAGTCAAATCCAGGTTATGTCCTCACATTCAAATTCTTAGTGACATAGTTAGTAGATCCATCATGGCAAAATAATCTACTCATTCCTACACAAAGAAAACATTCGAGATGATGATCTCCACAGTCAACGACATCCCAATCAACTGGTCACAGGTCATTTTTGAAAATCTGAAGAAAATGATTTCTTCACCAAGGACAATGATCGGATATATCCCTCAAATCAGCAATATCCTCATTTACCTCAATAACAATCTTGGACCAGGAACCTACGTGAGATCATCCACTATTTTGACCAAACAAAAAGTCAAAACCTGGATTAATAGGATAGAAGCGGCACAAGCTAGAAGGGTTGGAATCTAACACGTTATTTTCAAGCCTAAATGAATGTGATCCGGTTATTTTGTTTTAAAATTGGTTATCCTATTTTGAATTGGTATTATTAATTAATGAAGTTGTTATTTATTAAGTATGAAGAGGTTATTTATTAAGTTGCAATTAATAAATGTTTTTCTGAATATTAATTAAGGTCTAAACAGTTATATTCATGCATTTAATTTTTGCTTTGGGAAAAGACTTATTTTTCAAAAGAGGCGTCATTTTTGCCGATTTTAGGGGATGTGGGTACACACGTTAAAAAGTGACGGTTCAATACCTCTTTTGGCAATCAATAACTCAACCGTCACAATCCATCATATAAAAGGAAAGCATGCCGAATTTCAAGAATATCATATCCGCCAAAACCCTAGAATATCTCTATTGTTCTAACTTTTCTCTAGAAGTTATACCCTCTTGTCTTCTTCGTTCAACTACAAACATCAAAATGGGAAAAAATAATGTTTTGTTTACTTATATTGTCCAGGTTAACTTCGACTGCATCTATCGTGGAGGATCGATCGAAATGAGAACGCTAATATAGTCTATCGAGGAATCTGGCTTGAGGAACTTCCTGGAAGGTCCGGTGATCTACAATCCAGAAGCGGATCTACTATCCATATGAGTTCTTCTGCACGGTGAGGTTAGTAAACGGTTCCATTATGGAAAAAGTTAACAATGTGTTGTTAACTATCACCGAAGAACTCTTTGCTGGAGTTCTAAAACTTCCAACTAAGGGCTGCGATTTTTCAAAGGAGTTATCTCGCACCTCGACATCCAAGCTACAAAATTTATTTTCCAATACCGACATTCCGGTAAACTTTAACAGAAAGAAGAAGGATCTGAAATGCGAATACCGCGTCCTGTGCGATATCACCGCTAAAACACTACAGGGGAACGGCGGAAACTTAGACTGCCTAACTCGATCCAAGTTCGATATGATGGGCGCCACAGTGAGAAGCGACAGAATAAACTGGGGATTTATCCTTTTCAACACTCTGTGTGAAATGGTGACTTCCAAATCAAACAGAAACTGTGCCTATTCCATGCAGATTCGCTGGATTCTAAACCATCTAAAAGTACCTACCGGTTCAGGTACTCCACATTGCCTCAGTAAAATATTAACCTATGTGAGCACTCTGAGGTATTTTGTTAGAATGAGCAAGGCCAAAGGCTCCATGTCTGGAGCTTCTAGCCAACAATCGACTGCCGCAAAAGCGGCTAGTGAAAAGACCGAGAGCAGTTCTAAGCGCCCTAACTCGGACGACCGATCAGAATTATTGAAAAGACTCTAGACTGCCGCCGAGTCTACTATCAGCGCTACAAGTATGGCTAAGACAATATAGAAGGAGACATATATGATCTCCTCAGATCAACAGAAAACTCCACCTAAGGTAGATATTCCAATCCCACTTCTTTTTGATGCCACAGCTGTTGTTCATTCTCAGAAGGAAGCCTCAGTACTTCCCAATACTACGATTGAGCATATGATGTTAGAGGTTCAATAAGTAGTACATGATATTATACAACATATTATTGATGAACCGATCGGACGGCTGAAACCGATCAGATAAATGTTATTGTTGAAACCGGTCGGATAGCTGAAACTGATCAGGAAAATGTTGATGAAACAGATCGGCCTACCGTGCTAGAAACCGGTCAGTTGGAGAAGGCATCTACCGGTCAAACCGATGCGATTCAAGAGAATCAGGAGGAGATCCCAACCAACGTTGCAGATATTCTAACTCCAAACGCTCAGATTATTGCAGAACCTGTTCTGACTCCTACTAGATCGTTCAAAGAACCTATTCCGACTACTAACAAAGAGGATAAAGACGCCGAGGAAATCGTTAAGCATATTCTTGAGGAAGTTGACACAAAAGCCAGTGAATCCATAGATCTGTTCTACGTATAGGCGAACATAAGGCTGGAAACCAGTTACAATGAGGTTTTCCCGGAAGTTCCATAAGAGAAGTGGTTTACATTAGTTTCTTTGGAAAATGTGATCTTTTCTTTGACTAGTACTACATCAGTTACTAAGGCTCTATTAAGGAGAGGACTTGTTGAGGTAGTTGCTAGAAGGAAGGTGCTGCTTCCAATCATTGAAAAATGCAAAGAATATTTCAATCTAAAGGGGGCTACAACAAGAGTAGAAAAGAATGTAATTCTGCTACTAAAAGTTGTCATGGAGGATTTTCTGGTAACTATTTAAAATTTTGAAAAAGTGCCAATGCCTATGCCAATTTAAGAAGTGCCAACGCATTTACCGGTTGAAGAGGGGCCTCTTCCTCCTCAAGGTGAACTTCAAACTGTCGAAACCGAGCAGCCATTGGTTGAAAAGGCTCAAACTTCAAAACCCACCTGGACTCCCTCCGAGGAACGAGAATTATTTGAAGGTTATAATCTTAAAGGCCCGTGCGTTAAAGAAAAGTACTTTGGAATGGGAAGACAGGAGTATGAATGAATAACCGAAAGAACTAAACCCACTTCAGATGGTAAAATTGAGTCCGGTTTGCTGGGGTCAACCTGAAATGAATAAGAAAATGAGGACGGGCAAGATACTTCCAACTCCAACCCACCAATTTCCAAAAAGGAAATTGAAATCCCTATAAAATCTTTATCGCGTAAGTCCTCTAGTCATAATCACATGACGACGAATGATAGTGTTAAAAGACCTACCTACACGAAACGTTCTCTTCAAATCAGCTCTCACCATGCACTACCTATTTAATCTTGTGCTTTTGGCTCAACTCGATCCAACTCTGAAGAAACCCCAAGGCTGGACGCTGAGCAGATTCTCCGAAATATTCTAGATCCATTGCAAGCATCTGTTACAGCCATATATTTGAATCAGCTTCTCCCAAATTTCTTTACTGGAGGAGCATGACTTGATCTCACTGAATATATTCTTGTCGATCGACTTGTATAGAATATCTTTGGCGACATTATCCAGGTTCTTCATCATCTTATCTTCAAATTTCCATTCACATTTTGGCTTCTCAATCTTTATAGGACCATTAGTGATGACAAACCACATGTCATAATCGAGAGCTGTCAAATTTGCTTGCATTCTCAACATCCAATAATTGTAGTTTTATTTTGAGAGCAAAGGAATGTGGTTGACGACAGACATGTTTCAGGTTCTTGTTGGAGGTTGAGAATAGAAAACAAGGCAATGATACCACTTGTTAGGATCGGTGCTAGCAATAGAGACTAGGGTATGACTATTGTTAACAGCTTACGATAATGCTTCGATAATAATCCGGTGAGGGATTAGTGTATGTTTCTATTCTTCACAAATCCTCCAAACTCTTAAAACGGATTCAAGTGCGGAAGTGTTCGTCGGATTTGAAGCTTTGAACAACCGAATGTAAAAGGTAGAAAGTAAAGAACATAGAGAGTTTTATGGATGTTCGGAGATAAAACTCCTACGTAACCCCTTCTTCTACTACCGGAAAAATATTCACTAAATACATTGAATCGAATACAACTCACTGAGCTAGATAATACTTAGTTGAAAAGAACAACTTTTGTTCAACTTACAATATTCTCACAGGTAGACAGTAATTGAATTTCTCTCTTAATCTTGAAGGATGTAAGATTCAGTAAGAGAAAGAGCAAGATTGTGAATCAGGTAATTGAGTGTTCGAGAGTTTGTCCGTTGTCCTTGAGCATCTATTTGTAGTAGAAGGAAATCAATGGTCGAATCTTTTTTGTGGACATGTGGCATGTGTCCGTTGGACGGCCGCCTATAGTACCAGAGAACAGTAGACTCTAAGCAATTGGATCGTGGCCGTACCGAATGAGTAGTGCGCCAAATATCCTATGATATTATCTTGTACTGGACAAGTAGTTGGAAGGATATTCACGTACGTGGCGCTCATTCGTTTGATATAATTAGTTGGATTGTCAAACTGCACAGAAATGAGTGGAGCAGGAGTATCAGACAATTAGTTGATCGTGGTTAGACGTATGCTTTCTTCAGGCAGCTACTAAATGAAGGCATTAGACGTGCTCCTTTAGAACGCGTCTAAGGGAGTTAGACGTCCTTGTCTAACTACGCATTCCTTTAGACCTTGTCTAAAGGAGTTAGAAGTACTCGTCTAACTATGTTTCCCTTTAAACCGCGTATAAGGGAGTTAGACGTCCTCGTCTAACTATGTATCTATCCCTTTAGACCTCGTCTAAAAGAGTTAGACGTACCCGTCTAACTACATTTCCCTTTAAACCTCGTCTAAAGGAGTTAGACTCACCCGTCTAATTACGCATCCCTTTAGACCTCGTCTAAAGGAGTTAGACATACTCATCTAATTACGTTTCCCTTTAGACCATGTCTAAATGAGTTAGACTTACCCGTCTAACTACGTTTCCCTTTAGACTGTGTCTAAGGGAGCTAGACTTCCTCGTCTAACTACGCATCCCTTTAGACCTCTTCTAAAGGAGTTAGACGTGCTCGTCTAACTACGTTTCCTTTTAGACCTCGTCTAAAGGAGTTAGACTTACCCGTCTAACAATGATTCCCTTTAGATCGCGTCTAAAGGAATTAGATGTACACGTCTAACTACGCATCCCTTTAGACAATTGAATACTTCCATGTCTAACTACGTCTAACTACGTATCCCTTTAGACAATTGAATGCGTTTAAAGAAGTTAGACTTCTATGTCTAACTACGTTTCCCTTTAGACCTCGTCTAAAGGAGTTAGACTTCCACGTCTAAGTATGTTTCCCTTTAGACCTCGTCTAAAGTAGCATAGTTTAATATAAGCACCTAAACAAAACACACAGACAACTTAGCTTTATTCACAACTATGTTTTAACAAAGATCATCAAAATAAAGTCAGCATAAAATAAGCTTATTCGCTAGTTTATTCTTGTCAAAATATTTTGACCCACCAAACATTATCCAAAATCATGTCAATTTGTCTTTATTCGTTAGGCAAAGAATCAAATTCTTTAGCAACAACCTTCCACCTTTCGATGAAACCGTGAACTTTTGATTTTCGTTTTCTTTCATGTTTTTAATCTTTCTCTTAAACCGTTCTAAGCTAATATGCATACTGAAATGTTCTTTGAAGATAAACTATCTTCTTTTAGTGATACCAACGTAAGGCCACACCATTTAAATATTGAGAAAATATATGGATAACTGTTGGTTCTCCTACATACAAAATGTGTCATAACCATAGTGTATACCTAGAAGAAAGTAATAGGGTCACTCTTGCCTATGTAATTTGACAGAGAATTCAGTTTTATCCCAAAGGGGATGATTGCACGTTCGACAGTTTTCATAGAATTTTTGCAATCATGGTGTTCATGAATGCTACATTTGGTCAACTAATTAAGTTGATCTTGGAACTTGGCTTGATTGGCATTCAATTGAGTCATTTAGACCTCGTATTCCGTAGGAGGAATGATCGTAAGGTTTTCCCCTTCTTGGGGATTAGGGTTATCAACAGCTTCTACATGAGTTCTTGATGACCTATTATTATCTTCAGGAGGCTCCTCATAAAGAGAGGTTTCTTCCATACTACGACGCGTTTGAAGGTTAATCATGATCGGAGTGACAATAGGTATAGATTATTGTGATTTTTGTGATTAGGATGGCTGTTCCTAAATAGGGATAGAAGGCTTAGTCATCAAGTTTGTTAATATTGTCAATTGCTCTGTTACTTGCTGAAGAGTAGCCTTCATTTCAGCAAACTCAGTTGGAGACATTGTATCCTTATCGATTTTTGGAGTTCCTTTGGCCATTTCTTGGCGCACAAAACGTCTAGTTCTTGGATCTCTTCTTTGTGGGGTCGTACTTGTTCAAAGTGACAAGGAGACTGCGATTGCGAAAAAACAGAGATAAAGATGTTACAGATGTAATAAAAATATAAATGCAAATACTCTGAAAGGAAACCTAAAGAGGTTATTTAATTAGCACAAACATAAAATTGTATATAAACACTCATAGCATTTGTTACACACAAACTCCTTTATTGGGGAAAGATTGTGTAACGAAAATTAAAAACTTCTATGTCCAGACATAGACTGCTTCGATATGAGCATCTTCTTCTACTTCAGTTCTCTATGCTTTCTCATACTAGTTATAGATGAGTTCTAGATATTTCCTTCAATTTGGCTGGACATTCATCTGAAAGGCATTGTGCTATATTCTAATGTATTTTGCAAAAATCCTTCGGTTTATAGGTATATCCCTTGCGATAGTAGCTTCAATGTGGCTATGGCCGAATTTATTAAACAGATCATAGGTATTGTAGTAGGTAAGCCATTCCAAACCTATGAATAGAACGATTGGCTTGGCATCCATCATTAAAGTCATTTTCTTGTGAGATATCAGGGAAGAATGTCCTAGATTTCATCGTTGTCTTGTACCGGGAATTCGGCAGAGCTACCCTCATTCTTTGGTATTGAAGGAAAATGGGATAAGACGCCATCAGGCAGAAATGGAAGTAGGTGCTTGAGCTTGTCAAAAAGCCAGATGTAGAGGATTAAGGGGATCCCCTTTTACTCATAGTGGGAAATCTATAGGAGTTGTTCAATCCCATGAGTGTTTCTACTAAGATAATACTATAATGATCTTTATTGCCCTTTCGTAGTTGATATGTTACTTCAATAATTATTGAGGGATTATCATTTACTAGAATTATGAAGATATGAGCAAACGGGATTGACATTGTGATCAAAGATGATCCTGCTCTTATATTGATTTCTCCATCTCTTATTTCTATTTCGGCCTAAACCTAGAAATTGACGTCCATGATGGAGATGATGGCATATGAGGTTGTTTTGGAGTAGAGGTACAACTCTTGTAGAAGTTTTACGATAGACATCGAGTTTATAAACAGTTTTAGATTTATAACATTTTTGTTGTCTATCATCAGGATAGCCCGGAATTCTTCTATAGTTGGGCATATAGTGTTACTACCAAGGGCATAGGCTCTTTTTTCATAATTCCATCTTTGCTGCATTTCCACCATGAGGTTGGAGTTTACATCATATTTTAAGAATCTCAAGATGGGATTGAAGTCGTAATCTTTAAAGTATCATCGATTAGCGTGGAAATGCTTCATCTAGAGGACTAGTTCGACATCCGTCAACATGAACATCATGGATGACTGTGATTATAGTAGAGGAGATAATTGCAATTATAAAAACAATGGGAAAATTCACATGCAAATAACATGACCTAAAGATAAATATCTCATAAGATTTCATATATAACTTTTTAAAAAAACTTCCTATTTTACATATTTCAAAATTTCGGAGCTCTTAGAGTTTACTAGCTGATTATATTATGCTTCTATCTTTTTTCGTTTGTAAAAACAGGGAAAGATTAGAGTCTCTATTCAAGGAGAGTGAGTTCGGTTGCAACAGGTGGAGGTGACGGAGCCTTCACTTTCTACCTCCTCCTCTGGCAGATGTCGGAACTATTCGATGATCCGGTCGATATAGTTCTTCCTATCTTTCGGGATGCCCATTTTGACTGTGTCGTTGCACATGTCAAGGTAGTGGACAAAGTCGGTGTGCTCCATAGGCCTATCAATGGTGGACAGGCAGTCATGACAAGGAGGCATAAAATCTCTCCCAAACTGTTTAAAGAGTTCACTAGTATAGTAAGTAGTGACCCATTTTAGGCCCATAAGCTTGATCATGGGTTGATCATCCATGAGGTAAACCATCTTCCTAATACCATACTAAGGTAAAAGATGACGTGTGGAGTCATTGTCGTTGACAAGTATCTCTGGCTTGGCACTCTTGATACGTCGACATTGGAGTAAAGCAATCATTACATTGTGTTAAACTTTAAATTATGATCGAGCCTTTCAAGTTCTTTAATTCAAGAAACGGGTTGGGCCGAGAGACGGATGCATAAAATATTTTAGGACCGAGGTTTTTGATGAGCAGACCGTAACATAATCTCCCCCTTCGAGGTTCGTCGCCCTCGACGAAAAGAACGTGGACTGGTCAACCTCTAATACGCACCTTCAACTTCAAAACTATTGCTTCGATCGGGCTTCGGCACATTCAGCAAGGGTCGCAGCATAAGACCGTATTTTCTCAAAAAACTTTCGGCAGAATCACTTTAGTAGTGGAACTGGCCAGGTCCTTGCGGTCTTTTGCGCTGCCGGGTCGCTTGCCACTCCGCCCATGTTGGGAATTTCTGTGCACCTAAGGTCGAGTTTTTCAGTGTTTAGAGCTGGCCTTGGTTGCTGCAATGTCCCCAGCGCCTGGTGCAAAAATAATTTCTTCCAACTTCGATTAAACTCCATACTTGGCTCAAAAATCCAGGCCATGTCTTTTTCCCGAACCAGCATAACAGCAGCATCGAATGAGCCATAGTTTCTAATTAGATCATTAGTAATATCTTCCAAAGTCATTGCAGCGAGTGAAACAGTTTGGCCTTCGGGCTTAATCTTTACTTGCATTTTGGCAGCAACAATATATTCATCTAAGGTCTTTTCCAGCTGGTTTCCATGCATCAAACTGGCCTGCGACCGAGGAATCCCTTTAAGGACCGTGGTTCTGTCTTTCTTATCATAGGATAGGGTCAGCTTTTCAAAGTCCCAAGAAGACGGGCCTAGAGTAATCAGCCATTCAATTCCCAACACAATATCATATCCGTCCATGGAAATTACCTTCATTTCTGTTTGGTATTCATTGCCTTCCATCGACCACTTCAAGTCCTTGCAAACAGTAGAACATAACACATTAGACCCATCAACCACTCTAACCGATTGCACCTGGGTTGCTATGCTTTTGTGGTCTATTTTCTCCAAAATCCTGCTATTGATAAAATTGTAGGTGCTGCCTGTATCGATCAAGATCACCACCGGCAGGTTCCCAACTTTGCCAAGAATCTGGAGCGTTTGGAAGGCTTTAGACCCGGTCAAGGCATGTAAGGATATGGCTGGTTCATCCCTTGAGCCGAGCAATGAAGGTAGATCATCCAAAACAGGTTCTTGGTCAGGTTCTTGATCTTCTTGATTGGCCGAGACCATGAATAACTTTGATTTACACCAATGGTTTGGTTGCCATTTTTCATTGCAAGAATAGCATAGACCCTTCTTTCGCTTTTCATCCATTGAGGCTGAGTCTAATTGCTTAACATGGCCCTGGTTTGCATTTGAAGAGGACCCATATGATGAATTCTTGAAGTCAGTATTGGTGCTCGGCCCGGCTGTGTTGATATTGGATGCCGTGGGCAGCAACGATGCTTCAGCGCTGTACAAGTTACCACTGCTCATTAAGGACCGATATGTTGCTTCTTGGACTTTAGCCATGGCCATGGCTTCATTTAAAGAATATGGGAATCGCAGCCTGCAGTTTGCAATTTCCTCCCTTAGACCGGACAAATAATAATCTATGACATATTCTCTTGGCATGCTGTAGAGCTTTTGAGAGATCGACATGTATCGCAGATTATATTCTTGAACCGACCCAACCTGTTTCAGATTCATCAACTGTCTCATTGGAGTGTCGTGTATAGAGGGTCCGAATTGTGTCAAAAGATCTCTCTTAAACACATCCCAAGATAAGGCTTCCATATGATTTCGGTTTTGAAGATATGACCCGTACCACATTCTTGCTTCGCCGGAAAAATGAATGGGGGCAATTTCTAATTTAGTGGCATCCTTAGTTTTGTCCACACTGAAAAATTGCTCGGCGGATATTAGCCAGCCCTCGACATCCGGCCCATCAAACCGAGGAAAATCGACCTTGGTTAGCCGAGTAGGAGGAGCATAGTGTTGGTCGCGGTTCTGGCCAGGGTGCGGGGGCCTAAATGGTGAAGGACCGTGGCAAGAATTATCATCATAGGGTCTGTGGCGGGGTTCTTGCATGTTTTCAGATGCCCCGCTCTCAAAGGCTGCCATTCTTTCTTCAGCCGCATCAAATCGTCGGTCTATGGCAGCTTGCATCGCGGCTGTTTGTTGGGACAGGTTTTCAATGAGGGCCTTGAGCGCATCCATTTCTGATTACTGGCGAGTTTCTACCATGTCTAGAATCGGCCAGCTCTGATTCCAAGATGTTAAATTTTAAATTATGACCGAGCCTTTCAAGTTCTTTAATTCAAGAAACGGGTTCTTGATGATCGGGACCAATGGTGGAATTCAACACTCTAGCGCAGCAGACATAGAATTAGAGGAGAATTCGAGGTTAGGGAGAGAAGAGCCGAAGGGGAGGAGAGAAATACCACTAGATTACACCTAGCGGTCCAAGAAGGGGGATGAGGGCCGAAAGATAACTTAAACACCAAGTTCCAAAATATTCAATTCATAGCCCCAAAAAGTGGGGTGGGCATCACCATTTAAAGAGGCTGAAGTACCCAAGAGTCGGTTACAAATTTGTTATAACAACTTCCAAATTCACAGTATTCGGTTTCAAGAGAAATAAGAGAGAAAGTAAACCAAAACAGAATTATTCCATAAAAAAACATAAACTGGACCATATGCACACTTGGGCCGAGAGACGGATGCATAAAATATTTTAGGACCGAGGTTTTGATGAGCAGACCGTAACACATTGCTAGGAAGCGGAGGAGATATATATTCCACCTTTTCCAAAAGCCAAATGTAGAGGATGATTGGAGTTCCTCTCTTGCTAAGGTGATAGGTAAAATATGATTTGTTTAGCCTTGGTAACATTTCAGCTAAGATAATGCTAGTGGGATCCTTATTTCCTGCCCAAAGATAGTAATTAAGCTACTTCTAGAATTTTGGAAGATGGCGCACGGTTGTCGGTTGGAGCAAGGAGAATGTGACCCATCATGATTGTGATGGTAAGTAAGGAGGTAGTGAAATTTATAGGGATTTCTCTAGTCTAAGTGGCTAAGTTTACCCATTGTGGATTCCGTGTAAGGTTTAAGTCTTATGATGTTTTTGTTTTCAATCATCATAATGACCTTAAATTCTTCGATGGTTGGACATATCCGGCGATCTCCTAACATGAATGCTCTGTGCACTAGGTCCCATTTTCGGTGAATTTCCATCATGAAGTTGTGATGGATTCAGAAGTGGGTGTATTTTAGAGCGGTACTGAAACCATAAGCTCGATAGTACCATTCTCATTCGTGAAAATTGTGGCTATAGAGGAACAGATCGTCGTCTCTAAAAGAGACATTTTGCGATGTATAATCAACTTGAGAAACATGTTGCTTGATTTTTGATAAAAGAAAATATGCTTTGGGATGTTTATTATATCTATTATATTTGTATGCACGTATAATAAATAAGCACGAACAAGTTTGACTTTGTCGAGGCTTTGTTGTTTGGGCACGTCAAACAACAATTCGGTAAAGTAACCAGGTTTTGTGTGTTAAGGTTATGTCGAGGTTTGGGTTGGAATCTCTCTCAACCATCATTAAGTTCGCATCATGACGTATGTATCAAAGCCGTCAAGGGAATCCACTCTAGGTTCCTAGTTCTTCCTCTCGCAATATCTTTCGGTCACAGACCGGAATTATTGGTCTTCACGTAATTGGTAGAAGTACATAATTCTAATCTGGTACTCCTTCATGTAATCCCAAGTGATATACCCGTTTGGGGTTTTTGTTAATTATTAGGATAGAGCCTAGGTACCTTTCAGGGTGATGGACCTTATGAGGTGGACTATTGTGAAGGTTTTGTAAATGTGTATAAATAAAAATTTATATAGTTAGAGTTTAGTTTATTTTTTATTTTTAGATCAAAATAAAACATTTGTCCCCAACAGTGTCGCCAAGAAAGTTGTAACCCCAAGGAATAGGTTCCCTCTGTAGTTTAGAACGTGACGTAGACACGTGGCAATATGTTGGGTCAAATTATTTTGACTAAGTGTTGATATAATTTACCCACTGATATTTTGATGATGAAATAATTTATGAGTTTTGATACAAGTGTATTAAGACAACATGTTATTAGACTTGGATCTAATGAAGGTCATTAGACCGATTTTGATCTCCATTCGCATAAAATTAGACGCAGGTCTAATGGAATTAGACGCACAGTCTAACTCAACGGAGTTAGACGGGCAGTCTAATAGACGCATGAATTAGACGAGAGTCTAATGAAATTAGACGTGAGTATAATAGAATTAGACGTACAGTCTAACTCATCGGAGTTAGACGTGTAAATCTAATAGATGTGTAAAGAATTAGACGGATGATCTAATGAATACACGGAATTAGACGTGAGTCTAATAGAATTAGACGTACAGTCTAACTCATCGGAGTTAGACGTGTAAGTCTAATAGATGTGTAAAGAATTAGACGGATGGTCTAATGAATACGCGGAATTCGACGTGGCAGTCTAACTTAGTGGAGTTAGACGTGCCAGTCTAATGGTTATTATAATTAGAAGGGCTGTCTAATTAGTGAAAGTTAGACGTGAGTCTAACTCCTTCAGACAAATCTGAGGTAGAACCGGAATTAGACGTGCCAGTCTAATGGTTATTATAATTAGACGGGTTGTCTAATTAGTGAAAGTTAGACGTGAGTCTAACTCCTTCAGATTAGTCTGAGGTAGAACCGGAATTAGATGTGGCAGTCTAACTCAGTGGAGTTAGACGTGCCAGTCTAATGGTTATTATAATTTGACGGGTTGTCTAATTAGTAAAAGTTAAACGTGAGTCTAACTCCTTCAGATTAGTTTGAGGTAGAACCGGAATTAGACTTTTAGTCTAACTTAGTGGAGTTAGACGTGCCAGTCTAATGGTTATTATAATTAGACGGGTTGTCTAATTAGTGAAAGTTAGACGTGAGTCTAACTCCTTCAGACAAGTCTGAGGTAGAACCGGAATTAGACGTGCCAGTCTAATGGTTATTATAATTAGACGGGTTGTCTAATTAGTGAAAGTTAGACGTGAGTCTAACTCCTTCAGATTAGTCTGAGGTAGAACCGGAATTAGACGTGTCTGTCTAATGGTTATTATAATTAAACAGGTTGTCTAATTAATGAAAGTTAGACGTGAGTCTAACTCCTTCAGATCAGTATGAGGTAGAACCGGAATTAAACTTGGCAGTCTAACTTAGTGGAGTTAGACGTACCAGTCTAATGGTTATTATAATTAGACGGGTTGTCTAATTAGTGAAAGTTAGACGTGAGTCTAACTCCTTCAGATTAGTCTGAGGTAGAACAGGAATTAGACGTGTCAGTCTAACTCATCGGAGTTAGACGTGTCGGTCTAATGGTTATATAATAATTAGACGGATTGTCTAATTAGTGAAAGTTAGACGTGAATCTAACACCTTCAGATTAGTCTGAGGTAGAACCGGAATTAGACGCGTCAGTCTAACTCATCGGAGTTAGACGTGTCGGTCTAATGGTTATATAATAATTAGACGGGTGTCTAATTATATTATACCAGGCGGTCTAATAGACGTTTTTCATTAGAATGAGTTGACTTATTTCATTAGACTGATTTTCAGTAGTACGCTTGAATCTAGCATTTCTCCTGTCCACGTGCTATAGCTGTATCCTACTCCTGCTCCACTTTCCAGTGAAGATTAGTACAACAGCTATATACATCCAATCAAGGAATGCCACGTAAGAGAATTTTCCTAACATTACCCATTTTGCAGTTACATCTCTGATGGAATATTCGGTGTATTACCAGTTCGGTACGGCCACGATTCTTGTGCTCAAAACCTGCTGTGTACAATGGAGGCTTTCCAATGGAAGAGCGCCACATATCATTCTTGAAGATTCGACCGTTAGTTTCTGCTTAGTATTTAATCAATCCTAAGGACAACGGACAATCAGCCTCAACCAATCTTACGAACAAGCATTATGATTTTGCAGAGAGAGACTACTCAATCATCTTTCTTACTGAATTTATTTTGTGAAGCTTATTTCTAATTGTACAGTGTGTGAATCGAGAGATAGAGCTAAAATCAAAACACCATTAGCTGAGTGATATTCTTCATCTTCTTGTAATTGAACAGAAAGTGTTCTGTTCAATAGTGAGCTAAGTGTGTGTGTAAACTATATTTGATTCTCATCATATAGTGAATCCTTCCGGTGGTTGGAAGAAGGGGTGACGTAGGAGAGTTTCTCCGAACATCCATAAACAAACTGCTGTGTTCTTCTTTTCTGTCATCTTTTCATATTTCATCTTGTGCTTCAAACCCAAGTAAACAATTCCGCCTTGAATCTGTTTCAAGTGTTTACACATGTTTGCGTAGAATAGAAAGAGATATTAATCCCTAACAGGATTTCTATCAAACCGTTTTTCATAAGCTTTCATCATTAGCCAGACCCCCGTCTCTATTGATAAAGCCGATCCTATCAATTGGTATCAGAGCCAGGTTTCTATTCTCAAGCATCAAGTTCCCAAAGCATGTCTTGCATCAATGAAATCCCTCTTTTGTCAAAGGAAAACTATGACGTGTGGATGATAAGAATGCAAGCTCACTTGGCTGCTATTGACTATGATATGTGGAGTGTCATCACCGATGGTCCCATAAAGATCTCAAAGCCAAGAAGTTAGTGGACCACTGAAGATAAAGTGACCAACAACCTGGATAATGTTGCTAAGAACATTCTGTTCCAGTCTCTCAACACTAAAATATTCTGTGAGATTAAGTCTTGTTCCAATGCAAAAGAAATATGGGATAAGCTCAGCCAGATCCATGGAGTGAGCCCTCAAGCAAAGAACAACCAGAAC
Source organism: Impatiens glandulifera (assembly GCF_907164915.1). NCBI lineage: Eukaryota > Viridiplantae > Streptophyta > Magnoliopsida > Ericales > Balsaminaceae > Impatiens > Impatiens glandulifera. The sequence goes on from NC_061866.1 coordinate 21,807,308, forward strand.
GCATTCATTTATAGTCAGAACAAATCCAGATGGGCTGACAGTGATACTGAGGAGTCTCCCACCGAAAAAGAGAATGAAGCTGTAACATGCCTGATGGCAGATGACCAATCTTAGGTACAAATAAATGAAGTACTGGAGGAATCTGTATGGTATCTCGATAGCGGATGTTCTAGGCATATGACTGGAAACAGACGGCTTCTCACTGATATATCAGACTACTCTAGACCTAAGATCACATTTGGTGACAACAAGAAGGGTAAGACCATGGGTAAGGGTAAGATTATCCATGGTAACCTAACCATTAATGATGTGCTGCTAGTTGACAACTTGTGTTATAATTTAATCTGTATCAGTCAACTATGTGATAATGGTTTGTCAGTAGATTTTCAAACTCATGCATGTTTAGTTAAAGACCAAGATGGAAACATTCTATTAACTGGAAGTAGAGTAGGAAACTCATATAAAATGAATTGGCAAAAAGAAACATCTGATCCTATGTGCATGATTGCCAAAAATGACCAGAAATGGTTATGGCATAAACATTTGAACCACTTGAATTTTAAAACCATCAACAACATTTGTTCAAACAATTTAATTATTGGTTTACCCAACCTTCAGTTCTCAAAGGACAAGATTTGTACTGCTTTCCAGTTAGGCAAACAGCGCAGATCATCGTTCAAAAGCAAAGGGAAATCACAATCCAGCCGTATCCTAGAAATTTTACATATGGATCTTTTTGGTCCAATTCCTGTAAAAAGTGTAGGAGGAATGAGATTTGCCTTAATTGTTATTGATGACTTTTCACGTTTTATATGGGTTGCATTTTTACCATCAAAAGATAAAACTGCTGAAAATTTGATTAGGATATTTAGAGGAATTCAGAATTAGAAATCTCTAAATATCACATGTATCAGAAGTGATCAGGGAACTAAATTCACTAACAGATATCTATCATCTTATCTTGAGGAGATTGGGATTAGGCACGAGTTGTCTAGTGCCAGAACTCCACAGCAAATCGGCATTGCTGAGAGAAGAGTGAGAACTCTGAAGGTAGCAGCGAGATCTATGCTTGCTGAATCAGATGTTCCTCAGAGGTTCTGGGCGGAGGCCATTAGTACTGCTTGTTATACTCAAAACCGGTCAATAATCAACACACGTTCTGATAAAACTCTCTATGAACTGTATTATGGGAGAATTCCCACAGTTTCTTACTTTAAGATTTTTGGGTGTAAATGTTTTATCCATAACAATGGAAAGGTTTATTTGACTGCTTTTGACGCTAAAGTAGATGAAGGATTCATGTTGGGATACTCATCAGTAAGCAAGGCTTACAGAGTATACAACAAAAGAACACAGACTGTTGAAGAATCCCTTCATGTAATTTTTGATGAGCCTGTTGAGAGCAAATCCAAAGAACCCATTGATCTTGCTGACAGACTACAAGCGGCTAGTCTTGAGTCTGTAAGTGATGAAGAAGAAACCTTGGACAAGCGGATGGCTCTATCTAATCTTGTGGCTGATCCGGCTGAAGCTCAACCAGATGTACAAACTCCAGTTCAACAAGATGTTGATAGTTTGGATGTCTCGGTGCCACCGGTTTAGATGACCAATCCCCTTGGTTCCAACTTCAGATGGAACAGAAATCATCCACCAGAACTGATAATTGGTAACCCTTTTTCTCCTCGAAGGACAAGACGTCAGTTGATGGATGAAATGGTCAATTCTGCATTTATTTCTCAAATTGAACCAAAGAAAATTAGTGAAGCTATAGTTGATCCAGATTGGATCAATGCTATGCAAGAGGAGTTAAACCAATTTGATAGAAATAAAGTATGGTATCTTACTCCTAGACCAACTGATAAGTCAGTTATAGGAACAAGATGAGTTTTTATAAACAAGCTTAGTGAAGATGGCCTAGTCATTAGAAACAAAGCTTGTTAGTTGCTCAAGGATACAGACAAGAGGAACGTATTGATTTTGATGAGTCTTTTGCACCGGTTGCAAGACTAGAGGCAATCAGAATCTTCCTAGCATATGCATTATTTAAGAACTTAAAAGTTTTTCAAATGGATGTGAAAAGTGTATTTTTAAATGGAAAATTAAATGAAGAAGTATATGTTGAGCAACCCCCTGGTTTCGTAGATCATGTTTTACCTAATCATGTTTATAGGCTTAACAAAGCATTGTATGGTATAAAACAAGCTCCTAGAGCTTGGTATGACACCTTAACCAATTTCTTATTTGATCATGATTTTGTTGTTGGAACAGTGGATAAAACCCTGTTTAGATTTTCTAAAGATTCTCATATATTACTTGTTCAGATATATGTTGATGACATTATCTTTGGGTCAACTAACCCCAAATTGTGTGAGAAATTTGCCAATCTGATGCAAGATAGGTTTGAAATGAGCATGATGGGAGAACTTACATTCTTCCTTGGGCTTCAAATACGTCAGCTAGAAAACGGAACTCTCATCAACCAGGCCAAATACACCAAAGAATTGCTAAAGAAATTTGGTTTGGAGAACTGTTCTGCAGCAGCTACTCCAATGAGCTCTTCAGCTAAATTGGACAAGGATGAAGGTGGCCAAAGTGTAGATGTTACAACATATAGAGGACTCATCGGTTCCTTGCTATATGTAACAGCTAGCAGGCCAGACATTCAATTTGCTGTTGGTGTCAGTGGCAGATTTCAGGCTGATCCTAAACTCTCTCATTTTACTGCTGCTAAACGTATTCTTAAATACTTGAAGGGAACTCAAAATGTGGGACTGTGGTATCCGAAGGATTCCAGTTTCAATTTAATTAGTTTCTCAGATGCAGATTATGCAGGATGCAAAATTGATAGAAAAAGCACTAGTGGAACTTGTCAGTTCCTTGGAGATCGTTTAATCACATGGTTCAGTAAGAAGCAGACTTCTGTGGCAACTTCTACAGCTGAAGCAGAGTATCTTGCAGCTGGTAGTTGTTGCTCTCAAGTTTTGTGGATTCAACAACAGCTCAGAGACTATGGGATTGAGGTTGATGAATCTCCAATTTTCTGCGACAACACAATTGCCATCGCAATATCCTACAATCCTGTTCTGCATTCTCGGACAAAGCATATTGAAATCAGGCATCATTTCATCTGAGAACACGTCAATCAGAAGCAAATCCGTCTTGAACATGTTCCTCAGATCAACAAACTGCAGACATTTTCACGAAACCTCTACCGGAAGCTAAGTTTTCTCATTTTAGAAACATGCTATGTCTTGTTGACCTTGATTGACGTAATTATGTGCATAAATTGAGGGGAAACGTATTTCTCAAAACGAAACTGAATAGATATGAAAGACGGAGGTCTTAACTTGTCCTAAGGATTGAGAGTTTGAGAAACATAGTTACTTAGACGAACATCTCCCTTAGCAGTTTCATCTTTATATGAAATCATTGTCTTGGTTATTTTAACCTACTTGGTTAGACGGATGCATCTATTAGATGGACACGTCTAATAGACGTTAGACGTTTTTACGTCATGAGCAAGATGATACTAACTTCTAATTAGACACGCGTGTCTCACGTGCTGTTATAGCATAATTAGACGTACACGTCTAATAAACTGATTTTCAAAAAGAAGTTGAAAATGTGAAAAGGAGAATAAAATGTCTAACTACTGGTGTAATTAGACTCTTTATCTTCTGGAATTTTGGACATCTGTCCTTTAATGATGTCTGTTTAAGTTCTCTTTCCTGCCGAAAAATAAATCAGTCATTCCTCAATAGAATTGAAGACACGTGTCTCTCAATATGCAAGAAATGACTAATATTTCTGACATCTTTTGCTTGTACACTTAGTATTAGACGTTCTATTTCATGCTAACAATAAATGTTGTTTATTGTGAACTGTCTTTTTAAATTCTTGACGGTAGGAGCAATCATTAGTATTCTTCTTCATGATTAAAACCTCTATATTAATAGGTTCATTCACTCTACAAGATAGAAGATCCTTGAAATCCCTCTTTCTCTCTTTAGAAGTCAAATCCTGTAAATCTCTCAAACCCTTGTTCATCAAATCAAAATGTTGTCTTTCCGACCAAAATCGATTCAAGTGGACTTTCAATCCATTTCCACTCTTGAATCTCCGGGCATGCAAAGGATGTTCGATTCTCTAAAAGCTTCAGGGATGAGAAGATTTCTCACCCCTCATGAAACCTATCATGAACAACTTGTCAACGAAATCTTCCAAACCGCTAGCTTCTATCAAGATAATGTTATTGCTGGTGCAGTAATGGGCCAGATGGTATGGCTCACAGAAGAATTTTTTGGTGAGTTTTTCCATCTCCCATCAGAAGGTATTGATGATTTCTCTACCACTCACCCTAACCTCATGATTTCGATGATAAAAGTCTTTTCCGATTCCCCTGAAGTAGATATTCATGGAAAGAAAAACCTTCTGAAGGTTGAATATGCTCTTCTAAGTGATATCATTTCTAAATCCCTTCTGTCTAAAGAAACCTCCTACAAGTATTGTACGAAGGTCTTTCACATAATGGTGATTATCACCAGGGGTGTTTCGGTGAACTGGACAAGCTTCCTCTTCGGGAATCTTGTCAGAATGGTTGTAGCTAGAAAGAAGATCTTCGTCTTTGACGGTCCTCTCAGTTCTTTTCCCTGTCATCGTCTGAACGAACCTGGTAAGAGTTTCCCCCTACCCTCTAAGATCCTGAACTACCAGAAAGTAGTAGATTAAATTCAAAGGGTGGAAACGCTCAAGTCTAAGAAACGAAAAAATGAAGACTCCAACTCCCCTCTAACTGCAGTCTTAGAGACATCTTAGGTTGAAGTCTATCCCGTCCAGAAGTTATGACCAGGAAGAAGAAGAAGACTAATAATTAAATGTCTTTTTGTATTTATTTTGAATGTTTTCATAATGTTTTTGGTAAACTTATCATGGTTACATTGAACAATGTTTTGAGTGTTTCTTATGAAAACACTCATATGTGATTAACATGGATGTTTTTGAATGATTACTTGCATGTTGTCTGTTTGTTTATTTATTGGATGAATGCATGTCTTGTTATGTGTATGCAGGTTTTCAATTTCTTCATCAAAAAGGGGGAAATTGTTGGGTCAAATTATTTTGACTAATTGTTGAAATAATTTACCCACTGATATTTTGATGATGAAATAATTTATGAGTTTTGATACAGGTGTATTAAGACAACATGTTATTAGACTTAGATTTAATGAGGGTCATTAGACCGATTTTGATCTCCATTCGCATAAAATTAGACGCAGGTCTAATGGAATTAGACGCACAGTCTAACTCAACAATGTTAGACGGGCAGTCTAATAGATGCATGAATTAGACGAGAGTTTAATGGAATTAGACGTGAGTCTAATAGAATTAAACGTACAGTCTAACTCATCGGAGTTAGACATGTAAGTCTAATAGATGTGTAAATAATTAAACGGATGGTCTAATGAATACGCGGAATTAGACGTGGCAGTCTAACCCAGTGGAGTTAGACGTGCCAGTCTAATGGTTATTATAATTAGACGGGCTGTCTAATTAGTGAAAGTTAGACGTGAGTCTAAATCCTTCAGACAAGTCTGAGGTAGAACCAGAATTAGACGTGTCAGTCTAATGGTTATTATAATTAGACGGGTTGTCTAATTAGAGAAAGTTAGACGTGAGTCTAACTCCTTCAGATTAGTCTGAGGTAGAACCGGAATTAGACGTGGCAGTCTAACTTAGTGGAGTTAGACGTGCCAGTCTAATGGTTATTATAATTAGACGGGTTGTCTAATTAGTGAAAATTAGACGTGAGTCTAACTCCTTCAGACAAGTCTGAGGTAGAACCGGAATTAGACGTGGCAGTCTAACTTAGTGCAGTTAGACGTGCCAGTCTAATGGTTATTATAATTAGACGGGTTGTCTAATTAGTGAAAGTTAGACGTGAGTCTAACTCCTTCAGATTAGTCTGAGGTAGAACCAGAATTAGACGTGGCAGTCTAACTTAGTGGAGTTAGACGTGCCAGTCTAATGGTTATTATAATTAGACGGGTTGTCTAATTAGTGAAAGTTAGACGTGAGTCTAACTCCTTCAGACAAGTCTAAGGTAGAACCGGAATTAGACGTGCTAGTCTAATGGTTATTATAATTAGACGGGTTGTCTAATTAGTGAAAGTTAGACGTGAGTCTAACTCCTTCAGATTAGTCTGAGGTAGAACCGGAATTAGACGTGTTAGTCTAATGGTTATTATAATTAGACGGGTTGTCTAATTAGTGAAAGTTAGACGTGAGTCTAACTCCTTCAGATTAGTCTGAGGTAGAACCAGAATTAGACGTGGCAGTCTAACTTAGTGGAGTTAGACGTGCCAGTCTAATGGTTATTATAATTAGACGGGTTGTCTAATTAGTGAAAATTAGACGTGAGTCTAACTCCTTCAGACAAGTCTGAGGTAGAACCGGAATTAGACGTGGCTAACTAACTCAGTGGAGTTAGACATGTCAGTCTAATGGTTATTATAATTAGACGGGTTGTCTAATTAGTGAAAGTTAGACGTGAGTCTAACTCCTTCAGATTAGTCTGAGGTAGAACCGGAATTAGACGCGTCAGTCTAACTCATCGGAGTTAGACGTGTCGGTCTAATGGTTATATAATATTTAGACGGGTTGTCTAATTAGTGAAAGTTAGACGTGAGTCTAACTCCTTCAGATTAGTCTGAGGTAGAACCGGAATTAGACGCGTCAGTCTAACTCATCGGAGTTAGACGTGTCGGTCTAATGGTTATATAATAATTAGACGGGTGTCTAATTATATTAGACCAGGCGGTCTAATCGACGTTTTTCATTAGAATGAGTTGACTTATTTCATTAGACTGATTTTCTCAAATCCGTCTAACTGAAATACGTTTAATGCTCTATTCAAGCAGTACGCTTGAATCTAGCATTTCTCCTATCCACGTACTATAGCTGTACCCTACTCCTTCTCCACTTTCCAGTGAAGATTAGTACAACAGCTATATGCATCCAATCAAGGAATGCCACGTAAGAGAATTTTCCTCACATTACTCGTTTTGTAGGTACATCTCTGATGGAATATTCGGCGCACTACCAATTCGGTACGGCCACGATCCTTGTGCTCAGAACCTGCTGTGTACAATGGAGGCTTTCCAATAGAAGAGCGCCACGTATCATTCTTGAAGATTTGACCGTTAGTTCCTACTCAGTACTTAATCAATCCTAAGGACAACGGACAATCAGCCTCAACCAATCTTACGAACAAGCATTCTGATTTTGCAGAGAGAGACTATTCAATCATCTTGCTTACTGAATTTATTTTGTGAAGCTTCTTTCTGATTGTATTGTGTGTGAATCGAGAGAGAGAGTTAGAATCAAAACACCATTAGCTGAGTGATATTCTTCATCTTCTTGTAATTGAACAAAAAGTGTTATGTTCAATAGTGAGCTAAGTGTGTGTGTAAACTGTATTTGATTCTCATCATATAGTGAATCCTTCTGGCGGATGGAAGAAGGGGTGACGTAGGAGAGTTTCCCCGAACATCCATAAACAAACTGTTGTGTTCTTCTTTTCTATCATCTTTTCATATTTTATCTTGTGCTTCAAACCCAAGTAAACAATTCCGCCTTGAATCTGTTTCAAGTGTTTACACAAGTTTGCGTAGAATAGAAAGAGATATTAATCCTAACAGGATTTCTATCAAACCGTTTTTCATAAGCCTTCATCATTTCTATAAGGGGTTCGGACTTTGTTTACGCCCAGGAAAGAGCTTATGCGTTATGTCCTCCGCCCCCGTCAAATGACGGTTTTTAAAAACATTAAATAAACAAAGTTTGAATATTTCAAATTTAATTATAACATTTATTTTTCTTTAATTAGTAATCAAATGGTCCTAAACAAGGATAAGTTTAGATTGCGTAAATAATTGTATAAAATTCTTTTGAAGGGCGTACATGTGTTTGCATTGATATAATACTGAGTAAAAACCCTAAAGAATATTAGAAAAGTGTTAGAATTTAAAAAGAAATTCCAAACAGACCCTTAGCCAAAATATTGGCTTAGGAAATATCTCAAAAATATATAAATATCATTTTCTGATATTTTTGAATTATTTGAAAATGGATTTGGGTTCCAAAATTACAAAAATAATTTTGGATTTTGAAAAGTTGAACCAAACCGGCCTTGGGACCTGAGTCCTAGGGTCTAGGTCCGATTTTAAGGATCTAGGCTCGGACGGGCTTAGTCTAGACCAGGGCTCGGGCGCATGGGTTAAGGGACTGGAAGGGCTCGGTCTTGGGTTCTAGAGGCTTGGTTCCGAACTCGGACTTCTTGGTCAAGGGACCGGAGGGCATTGTCCTAGGGTTCATGAGGATCGGTTCTAAACTCAGACTATTCGGTCCTAGGTCTAGGTTTCTTCAGTCGTGGACTTGGGAGGCTCGGTTTTAGGTCAGACTCCTCGGTTCAAAGTTAGAAACCTCGGTCGGGTTGCTCGGTCCTTACTTAAAAACACTGGTCTTGAATCTTTGTCCTAGCTTAAGAACATTGTTCATCGGTCTCGGTTCTAACTCAATAACACTAGTCCTAAGTCTCGGTCCTAGCTTAAAAACACTGGTCTTGAATCTTTGTCCTAGCTTAAGAACATTGTTCATCGGTCTCGGTTCTAACTCAATAACACTAGTCCTAAGTCTCGGTCCTAGCTTAAGAACATTGGTCCTCAGTCTCGGTCATAACTCATGGATAAATAATTTGTAAGTTATAGATGATTTATGTGATTTTGAAGAACAAAATCCATAACCTAAATCACGATAATTTGATCTTTACAAAGATCAATTTCTAAAAACCAATTTTAGCTCAAATTTTTGGATCTTTCAAATTAAGGCATTTCAATATCTGATTTTTGTTCCATTAACTTTGAAATGGTGAATATAGTTGAACACAACCAAAACACTAACATCATTACAAAGATTTTTGAAGATGAAATTAAAACTCAAAACTTTCAAAAATACAATTTTATCAAACATGATCAAAACGATGTTATAGTCATTGAGAAATCATCCCAATATGTTTACAAACATTTTTAGTAGCTATTTGAATCAAAAAATCAAGAATCAAACTCAAGAACATGTATTTTTAAAAATCTAATTTTCAAACTAATTTTTTGAAATATTTGATTCGGGTTGATTTGATCTTATTTCTTTCAACATAAAGTTCAAACATGATATATGGAATGGTTTTAAACAAAGAAATCACATAACTAAGCCCTAGAAGTGATAAAACCGATCAAACTTGAAAATTTTGAAAAAATTTAAATTTTCAAACACAAATTACATTACAGATGTTCTGGATTCACACCAACAGCTGGAGAACACTCCTTAAATGTGTTGAAAGCTTTCTAAAATCCTGGATCAGAACTGTAATGGCCAAAAAAAATTTACAAAAATTTTTCTTGGCCGAAATTTGAGTTCCTTGATTTAGTCTATAATTTGTTGTATTTGTTTGATTATTTTGATAGGGGGTGTGGGGGAGTATTTATAGTCGAGCTAGGTCGGATTAGGTGGTCAAATTCAAGTCAAAATTGATCTCCGACGATCTTATCCCTAATGTTATCTTGATTTGTGGCATCCTAGATTAAGGTAGGATAAGATCAATAGGCATAGGGGTTGTGTAGCGACGATAGGCGAGCACGTGGAAGAAAAAATATAGGCATAAGGATGGTTGTAGGTGGAGATAAGGCTTTTAGAAGAATCACATTGGTGATTTACGTTTTCGGTGAGCGTCCTGTTGCGGCGAAGAAGACGACCCAAAGCAGCGTCGTATCATTGGCATCGTTTACGTTCCATCGTGTCTATCAGTGTTTGGGCTAACGGGGTTAGGCATCCCATTAGTTGATTCGTTGGAGCAAGCGTGCGCTTGTAGAAACTAATTTTTGTTCCTCTAGGTTATGGGTGTAAACGAGCCTAGCCGAGCTTGATCTAGCATTCGCTTGAGTTCGGCTTGACTCGTTTTTTATTGTCTCGCTCGAGTTCGGTCGAGCTTTTAATATTATGCTTGAGTTCGCTTTAAATATATTTATATATTAATTTCTTATATTAAAAAAACCTAAATCACCATTCTTCAATGACTAGTTCACCACACAAATATTTCATATCCTTAGTTATATATTATTTTAAAAAAAGACAACCATAACTCAAAATATAGTTCATAAAACATAAAATTTCAGCAACATGCGTCATGCGTGTTCATCTCAATCAAAAATTCTCGATCTAAGTTTGTTGAAGAATTATCAATGGGCATTCTCTTGAGTATTCTTGCAAAATGGTTTTAAAAAATAAAATATTTTATAATGAAATAAAAATACTTTTATATCTTATAAAATATAATATATTGACATTGCATATATTAAATAATATTACAATATAATTATAATTATATTTCTGTAATTAAATTAATATCAAATATATGTATTTCCTTATAAATATTATATAATATATATTTTTTAATTTATAAATATAATTCTTGTATATCTTGATATACCAAAATATTGAAAATCTTATACCTTTTACGTACCAATATTTTAGCATCGGTATCATAAGCAATAAACCCATAAATAGTCTTATGCGTGTTTCTAATTTTGATTAAAACATAAAATATAATTAAAAAAATATATAATTAGGCTTGAAAAAGCTCAACGAGCTGGCTCGAGCTCGGCTCGAATTCGATTTTGACCGAACTCGAATTGAGTTTTAACCGAGCGGCTCAGCTCATTTACACCCCCTGCTCTAGGTTTATATTTTGAAGCCTATAAAAATAATTAAAAATCTTAAATATAAACGTTGAAACAATTGGAAAAGAAAATTTGATAAATATATCCATGTAATTTTGTTCAAAAACAAATATATATATATATATATATATATATATATATATATATATATATATATATATATATATATATATATATATATATATATATATATATATATATTGGAGAATAATATAAACTTAATTAATGAGTTTAGTTTAAATAAACTCATTATTAATTTGAAATTATTTAGATATTTTTGGAATAGAATAATAATAATAAAAATAATAATTAAGGTAAATGCACCAATTGTTATTAATTATGGTTTAATTTTGAAGGTATCTTAGGAAATAAATAAAATGAAAACAAATAATATATATATATATATATTAATATTATTATTATGATTATTTTTTATTTTGTAGAAAGGGAAAGAGATAAGCCCAAACGAGGCAAGCCTATTTAGAGTAGGCCCAATCTATAAACGTTCAGACCAGAGGAAATAATCCTAGAGTGAAGATAATTAAAAAGGATTTTTTTTCCTTTATTCTAACATTTCTGCCCCTCACTTACGTCGTAAACTCCTTCCAAAGGGAGAGCGAGGCTCTCGCCTCTATCTAACCTTCTCTCAACAATGTCCGGCGTCAAAAGAGGTAGAAGACGGACAGCGAAATCTAGATATTCGGTTGCCGAGAAGAATGATTAGAATATGCCACGATCTCCGGCTAGATCTAGTCTTCCCCGATGCCCGCCGAGAAGACCGAGTAAAAGATTCCACGATCTCTGACTAGATCTAGTCATCTCCGATGCCCGCCGAGAAGATCGCATCTAAGAAGGATCTAAACTCTCAAACGCCTATAAGAAGAAGATAGAGCCCCTTGAATCTCTAGAGATCATAATCTAAGAACACCCTATTATTCTTTCAACTTTTCTTCTTGGAGTGATAGAGAGTGGGAGAGTTAGCTAGAATAGAGTGATTTGGGTAAGTTGTTCATGTTCTTTATCTTCTGTAAGATTCCTTTAAATTTGATACGATGTAAGCACCTTTGTGATTATTTATTCTAAATATCTATTCTTATATACCTGCATAAACGTTCAAGAATTTTACTTTTCTTTTGAATTTTTTTGTTAAATCTGAAAGATCTTTTTTCCTTAGTGTCACAGGTATAGGTTTGTGGTTTGTGTGTGGCATTTTGAGATTGATTTTGGAGTCGTCCGTTCTAAGATGAGGCTCAAGAAGGGTGACTCAAAAAGAAATATGACGATGATTTGAGGATTTAGTTAGGGTTTTAAAACCCTAATTGATCCACTTTAACCTAATCGATAATTTTTTTATCGTAATTATTAGGATTTACGTTTTATTTATAGACCTATGACATACTTCCCATTAAACTCTCAATCTTTTCCAGATTCGACGGGATGGTAAGATATGGAGTTGTCTATAAATCCTCATTCTTATATATTTAAAACTTTCAAACCTTAAAATTAATTCCCCTCACATTTGACTTATTTTTTCAAAACTTAAAATTTTTTAAAAGAGAGATCCTAGAAAAAAATTTCAAGTTGTTATTGTCGACGTAAAAAATCAATCATAATTTATAGAGACTCTATTGGGGACATTCGGTGTTTAACTTGAGAAAATAATATTAGCTAGTTTAGAAATCTATTTTACACTTTAATGGTATTCCCCAGAAAAATATTTTGTTTTCTTAATGGGCATGAGCTTTAGGGCTCCGGTGTGAAGATAGTATAAGGCATACGTCGTTGAATGAAGTCTATACATCTATTGATTACGTTCTAGTATTGTCAATAGGGAATGATGATCTCAACCTGCCAAGAAGGTTTTGTGTGATTTGAAATTTGAGAAAAACTCTAGGAAAAAACCCGGATTAACCCTCACTACTTTTCAAATATTCCCTACTATTGTAAATGAGGGATTTTGAAATAGTGGTGAGGGGTATATCCAATTGAGAGATTCTCTTACATCAAGAGATCCCTTTTGGGATAGTATCCTTGTCGGTGGAACTACTCTCTGCTAAGCCACTTCTAACTTTAGAACAAAAATCTAAAATGCCATTTCTACCAATATGTTGACTTGTCGTTCCAAAGCAACAAAGCCACGTCATGAAGCCTCTTACAATATGTGACAACTATATATGATAAATACATGTATGAATTTAGATGAGATATGCGTCCAAAAGTACATTCTAAATTCCGTTTGAAAATAAAAGGAAAAAACTAAAATGCCTAGCGTAACGAGTTGTTGCCTTTGAGTCTTTATTTCATAGATATAAGAATGTTAGTCGCGAAGACTAGTGATTCAAGTGTTATCTGTGAGGAAAGCAAGAAAGCTAACAATGTGGGGAATTTTATGAAGAAAATAACACAAAAGCAGGAAGAGATAGAAACAGAAGAGCAAACGAACAATGAAGGACCTAAACTACATTGTTTATTATATTATTTTATCTTTTGAGTTATTAATGTTTATCTCACATCGAAATACAACACGTTTTAAAATGAATCGGAAATTGGACGCCTATTACAATTAGGACACATACGCGCATAATGGTGACAATGCTTGTCCCCACTATTTGTTTTAAACTCACTCTTCTTGATGGTTCCATAGACTAAATATTTTCACCATGGGTCGCACACGAGATATCACCACTGGACGCTTCATCCGAAAAATGTCTAATACAGAACCAACATCGCAATCTACACCGCCTGCTATTCCTATTAGACCAAGGTTTGATGAGCACACTACCTCTCAGGGATCCAAGTAAATAATCTCAATGAGAATATGTTTTTACTACTAGACTGTATGAGACAGTTACTTAATCTACCCACTAGGAAAACAAACCTAAATTCAGGGCTACTAGTAGACCCACTAACCCACTTGAGTCAAATGTATCAGCCACTCATACGACACATGACCTAAAAATGAGGTGATGGTAGAATCATGGTACACCTTAGATGACGAGGAAGCTCTGGAAGTCGCTTTTGAGATATTAAGGCTACAAAGGATCCGAGAAGGGAACAAAGTTGTGATTGAAGAACCAAAAAAGACAAAGTCTACGGTATTAGGCATGCCTCAAGGATGGATTACAGATACCAAAACTAAACAAGTTCTAACAACGGAAACCCCTTCAACTATTGGAGAACAAGTTGCATCGCTACTAGTCATCCTAACAACATCGATACAGCCAACTAGTTAGAGCGAAGAATTAGCGCTACTTAGGGCATCTCAAATCGAAATGAAAGCACAAATAGATTCCCTAACTAAAGAGAATTCAACACACGTAGCTAAAAGTTGGAAATTTAGGTTAGAAGCAGCTAAGAGAGTCGTGGTCCGTCAAGGACTAAACTTACCACATTTAACCAAGTATGTCGGAAATAAAGACCCAATAGTCTTTATGAACGTGTACTTGACGAACATGTTTCCATTAAAACTAGGAGAGCCCACAGTATTGCAATTATTCCCTTGGTATCTTGAAGAAATGACACTTGAGTGGTATATGCATGAAAACATAGCCCAACACCAGACTAATGAAGAGCTAGCCAAGATATTCATAAGTCGGTTTGGTATGTTCTTGAAGATGGACAAGTCTGAGAGAAAACTTATGAGTATTAAGTAGGGTCCAGGTGAAACTTTCGAATCGTACGTTGATAGGTGGAAGGTTGTGGCTTCACTAATCAATGGACTACCAAATGAACAAACTCAAGTGGATGTGATCTATGATAACATTAATGTAGCATACACTAAAGTCATATCAGTCAACAAATATGCTTTCATGGAGGACTTGATTGCTTCTGGAATGGGATATGATGATGCATTAAAGAAAAAATCCATCGAAAGCAAGACGTCATACCTAGGCAATCCTCATTTTAATCAGAAAAAGGCTAAGTCACAAGTAAACTACATCGCCAATGCATGAGATATAAAAACATCAAAAATCATGAATGTTGGGCAATGACACCTTTAGGAATCATCTGCTAGTCGTCAGCCAGTTTATCCCACACCGTCTAAAGGAAATACTTCGTTAACACGTAAGCCACCCAAGAACTTTGATGATTTAGGAATGACACTATTTTTGAAGCTCACCAGATTTTAAAGCAAAAGTACCTAATCCAAGTCCAGACCCCGAATATCGATAGGCCTATATCCACTAGTAAAAAAAGACCTTATAGAGATTGGTAAACCAATAGCTATTAACCTCTAAACCAATTGTTATAGGCCTATAATGATTGATCATAAACCAATCGCCTTCAATCGGCAGAAGTCTTCTCGTTGTTTCCTTAATTGTTAACGGCGATTGGTAGATGATCAATCTCTATAGTCTTATAGCGATTGGTTACTATTTCAATCGCAACTACCCAAATCATGTAGCGATTGGTTATTAGACCAATCGTAGATTCCTAATCGGTCTATTGTGATTGGTTATCAAACCAATCGCATTTTCCTAAAGAGTCTATAGCCAATGGTTAATGTTATTAAATAAACTCACAACCAAAATATTATCAAGATCATAACAAAAACAGTTCTTAACAGAAACATCAACATTTGAAATCAAAGTAATATTACACCAACATTTGAAATCTAAACAAAATTATAACAAAAGTTCTTACTTAATCCGCATCTACCCCAAAATCATCATCATCTTGTTGTTAGGGCTGCACGGGTAGAATTGTTGTTGATGACCCTTAACCTGATAATTAACCACCAATATTAGTAAACTGGGCAAATAATATATGATTTATCAATGCTCCGCTGGGCATAAACTGTGACATAAAATGCATCGTCTTGGCTCTCTCCATCCTCAATCTCTCTTCCATTTTAGCTTCCATTATAGCCTTATCCATCCTCAACCTCTCTTCCATTTTATCTTCTATTTGAGTCTTAACCCTGTTTTCCATATCATCGAGTCTTCTTTGCATTGTCACAGCCTCTCGACGTAGTTCTTTTTTGGACATTGTAGGATCTCTAACTTGGGAAGCTAAAACTGATCCCATTCCTATAATTTTTTCCTTGTCTTGAGGACCAAAAACTCTTTCAGCCAAATCGACATCAGAAATATCGGGACGTTCAGCTCGCAAATGTCTTAATTCATCTTACAACAAAATATGTTAATACCAATAATACATAAAATGTAAAGTAAACATATTTTATACTTACCACTTTGTTCAGTATGTGTGGATCAACAGTTTTATCCTTTTTGGTTATAGTTTCCAAAAAGAAATCTTCATAGGTTGGAATTGATTCTTCTTGAACTTCCTTAGAATGTAAGTTCAATTTTAATCCATTTGAAAACAAAGTTAAAAAAATAAGTCTTACCATTTCTCGCTACAACTGTGTAAAAGATTTGCTACCAGAATGATGTGCATAATTTGATTTTTTTTCTATGCTGTTAGCACTTCGTTTCTGTAATTAATATATAATGTTATATTCAAAATTTTATATTAAGTACAAAATATGAAAAAAGAATCTAAAATTTATCGGTAAAGTAATGGTTTCAAGAAGCCACTCTCAATCTTGTTGGGTCATTTCATTAGGCTTATTCGCCCTGATTGCTTCCACATTTCCTTCGTGTTTTCTTATCCTAGTGAGATTTATGTCGTACCTCCAATCCTCCCACCTCGTCTTCATGTGTCTTAAGTCATTGTCTCGATAACTCTCAATATCATCTAAATCAAATTTATCCTGAAATAAAACGTTTTATAAGAAAAAATTTATTAATTTCAGATAGAAATGTATTAAAAATGATTAACTTACGATAACGGATTTCCATAGAGTATCTAAGGTGGTGGGGGTGAGGTGGCGCCAATGGACCGTACAATATGGAATAATATTATTCTCTCGAACAATGACTCCCAAATGTTGACTCCCCATGCCCCTATTTTTGAAGCAAGACTTTCTTTCAATTGGGATAAATGTGACATGCACATTTTCTCCATTAACCGTCAATTTTCCCAATTCAAAGTTTTTGTTGCTACATCTCCTTCTCTAGGAGCTTGAAGAATTTGTATTTGTACCTTCATCCGTCAATTGTGTGGGTTTATCTAGATTTTGCACATCATCATCAGTGGATGGCCGCTTATCAGTAGATGGTCGTGTAGGCTCTACAAGATTTTTCTCCTCGGGGATATCCTCTAATCGAGTATGCGACGAAGAGTCACCCAAATTCCTTTTTTTCTTTCTAAGGGAATTGAGTTGTGATTGCAAAAATCCAGGATGAAAACTCTTTAGAGGTTCCATTTACATCTGAAAGAAATATTTAACATAAACATCTAAACAATAATGAAGAATAATGAAGAAAAGTGAACAATAGTAATATCATACATTTGACTGTTTAGGATTTGTCTTTGTTACAATATCCCAACCTAGTTTATTACCAATGTCTTAGGCATAAAATATTTGTTTTTCTTGGGTTGCCAATATAAACGGCTCATTTTGATATTGAGACTTACGTTGACGATTTAGGCTAACAAATCTGTATTTATCAGTTTGAAGTCGTGTAGCTCTGGAATGCACATCACACTAAATGCACTTAAATAAAACAATTCGTTAACTGTTCCTAAAAAAACAATTCGTTTACCACTAAGGTATTGCATTTCAATTATATCTGTAAGCACAGCATAATAATTTCGTGTTTTCGTGCCATGACAACCAATCACAAGTATTCCACTATTCTGAGTCTTCAATCCAAGGTCATGTCTTTTAATGGTGATTTTATATCCATTTATTTTACACCAAATAAAAGTTGACGCATATTGTGTGGGACCGATTCCTAACATTTGTAGCTCAAAGTTTCTTTCACTTTTGTCAAAAAATTGTTGAATTCTATTTTTGAACCATGTGTTCTATTCTTCATCACATCGACCACTTGAGACTTACTATTCGAAATGTCCAAAAGAAACCTCACGTTAAAGTTCAAAATCCCAATCAAAACAGTATTTACTATTTTCTATTTCCTAATCTTTGATACTTATGTATTTTAATCTATCTCAATATTACTCAAACCAAATGATCACAATCAGTTTAAACATTCAAAAATAGAATCATTCAATCCATAAACCCTAGTTTCATGAATCAAGAGTTTATTACTTATTTAAACTGGAATAGATTATATCGTATGAATACTACAAGTGAACTACAAATAACCTGTGTAGATGTAGCAATTGGGGTAGTAAGTAGCATAACATGAAACAAGGACTCTAATTTCTCTCTAACTTTTCTCACTTTTGAAGTTCTCTGTCGGAATTCTTCAAGAAAATCGGAAACAATGAAGCTATGGATCTATAAGAAAGTGGAGAATAAGCGGAGATAACCAGCGAACACACAACATTCTCTATCTTGAACGACAATGTTACCTATTTGAAATCAGCGGAGATCCTTACCTATTTGAATTGGCAGAGATCCTTATCGAACGACGGAGGAGAATCGGCGGAGGTTGAACAGTGGGCGAACGGAGGAGAATCGGCGGCTGGTAGGCGGAGGTAGGCGACACCTACGAGCAAGAGAATCGGCTATCGGGTTTTGTTAGAAGGAGAGATAATCGGGGAGCATGGGAGGCTCTCAAGTTGAGATTGTTTTTAATAGGCAATAGCGATTGATACCCATACCAATCGCTAGTATGACTTAAGTTAATAGTGATTTGTCAATGTACCAATCGCTAGTATTAAGGTAATTGTGATTGGTCAATGTACCAATCACTATTATATTTGAGTTATATTATTGTAACCTTGTGGTCATGGGTTCGAGCCCCATGGTAGGCGTTAGTTTAAATCTTTTTTTTACCATTTCTAATCAAACTTTAAGAATATTAATTTTTTTATGATGTTGAAAAAAAATAAATTTATTAACAATTTTCTATGGAATAGACTTTTGGGATATTTGGAAAAATAAATAGTTTTGAAAAAAAAAATCTCATATAATAATAAGTAATAATAAGAGAATTTATTTTTTAAATAATAATTTTAAATGTGGTTTATTAAAAACGATAACAATACAAGAAAAACAAGAAAATCCTAAAACCAAACCACAATAATTAACTCAAATTGATGGGTTTAAATGCTATTATCAATGATAAAATCAAACCATAATGATTAACACAAATTAATGGGTCTATATGCTATTATTATGAAGGATATCTAATATTTTCCCAATCAATGAGTTTGGGAAATAATCTATTTTTTACCAAGTCAATCTCAAATTCATTTAGTATTATTGGTATTTATAAGTATACCAATGTCAATTAAAACTCTTTTAAGACAATTACTTGTTCATTTCAATATTCTCTAGAAAATTACTTGTTCTCAATTGGTCATAGACTCATAATTATTATATAAAGGTTATAGTGATTCGTCTATGTTTCAATCGCTAATATGCTAAAGGAATAGCGATTGGTTACTTATCCAATCACTACTAAGAAAATAATAGCAATTGGTTCCTTTTCCAATCGCTACTAACTCTTTAAAAACGCAGCAAAACATGGCGCCTTTTTTAGTGGTTTTAACTAGGTTTATAGCGATTGGTTTTGTAACCAATCGTCGTTATATCAAGATAGTAGTGATTGGCCTTGAGACCAATCGCTATTATCAAGGTAGTAGAGATTGGAATTCAATCCAATCGCTATGTTTGCTCGATATAGGGCCGTTTATACTAATGATTAGGGAGGTTTTCAAATGAGTGGTGTGAATACTACCAGACTAAAGGGCATGGGACTAATTATTGTCTTTCATTAAGAAGAGTGATTCAAAATCTTATCGACGATAAGATCATCCCAGCCCAAAGGCCAAATCGAAGAAACTTCCAACTCATATAGTGAATCCAATTGAGGTGCATGAAGATCTAATAGACGGGAGTGATCCGTCAAGTTTTATTATTGAAGATGAAAAGTTTATAGTCATTACTAATATCTGTGATGACGATATTGAAGAGTCGAGCCGAGTGCATACAACAAATAATCAGGGTTTAGGTTACACGTCAACGAAATCAAAAGTAAGAGACATAAGGCCAAAGGAGGAAGATGTTTCGCGACAAGGATAGTTAGACTTCTTTTCTATAAATGAACTACATCGGGCCTGATTTTCTCATATTATGAGAGTACGTTGGCAACCTCTCACGAGGTTCGGTCTTACAAAAAATATTATTTCTTATGCAATAAATTATGTTGAACTTGAATTCCCATAACTATGAGATATGTACTATCACGTCCCAAAATTCTACTTTTCTCGAGCGAGAGGGTTTGGTCCTGGCTAAGACTTAGGACCGAGTGGTCCGACCGATGATCCTTTAGATGAAGGATTTTAAGGCAAGTACTTTTTCTACTATTTTCTAAACCCACACAATGCTATTTATTCATGTATTTTATATAAATGATGCATATGGTTTTCGAAGCATGTTTTCATTGCACGTCCATGATTTCTAAAGAATGATGATTTTTTAGAAGGGATGTGGAATCAAAGTGATAATGATGAGGAATTGACGGATACGGGAGGATGGCTACTCAGGATGAGCTCTAGTGGATTGATGCTCCCAAAATATGGCTGGGGAATTGACGGAGGATTCCTTCCCTTGAGGATCGGCTCTCAAGGTCTAGGGTCCAAAACATGTGCCAAGATGTTAATGGAATTTGTTACTGATGATATATCCTTAAAAACACTCATGGATGCAATGTAATTAAAATTTCTTTTAATGTCTTCTTTTAAATACTTTCTAGGTCTATCGACTCACTATGCTTGTGTGGTGTAGGTGTATTCAGCCACAAGTTTTAAGGACATGTCAAGGAAGATTTGGAGTCAAGCATGGTGCATGAGATGCATGTGGAAGGAGGGACCGAGACCGTAGGACCGACTTTTAGAGTAACCATTTCAACACCAACCCTAGAAAGAAACCCTAGAGCATCCGTATTTATGATCGAATTTATGTTGATTTAGGTGTAGGAAACTAGGAAAATAGGGCGTCACACGTACGCACCTTGTATGAGCCCGATTCTAAACTTTTTCATAAAAACACAAAACCCTATTTCAACACTAGGGGTATTTTTATTAAAATAAAAATGATGGTTAAAATGATGAACTTTTAGCTAAGGTAAAAATCTAACATTGACTAGGTCAAACGTCAAAATCCAAAATTGAAATTAGGGGCATTGAAAACAATATAATGCTTTCACACAATTGATTATGATCACATTGAGACGATTGTTGACCTTTTGATCCATCTAAATGAATGATGGATAAAGAAATTAATACAAAAAGTGAAACGAGGATTTAGAAAATAAGTAAGGATAGGGAAAGGTCAATCGTTTCCGTGACTATCTCAAAATGAACCAAAGTAACTCTTGAAATTTGATTGAACTCGCTCGAAAGTCTTATGGAGTGTCTGAAACCTTGTTGGAAAAGCTCGTGGAAAACTCAAAATACCCAAACTCGGAACCATTGTTGCCAACAAAGGCGTTTCATCTCTAAAGGAGGTTATGCATAAGAACTTGATAGAATCGGCTTTATCGATAGAGACGGGGTCTAGCTAAGGATGAAGGCTTATGAAAAACGGTTTGAAAGAAATCATGTTAGGGATTTAATTCGCTTTCTATTCTACGCAAACACTTGTAAACACTTAAAACAGATTCAAAGCGGAATTGTTTACTTGGGTTTGAAACACAAGATGAAATATGAAAAGATGACAAAAATGAAAGAACACATCAGTTTGTTTATGGATGTTCGGAGAATCTCTCCTACTTCACCCCTTCTTCCAACCACCGGAAGGATTCACTATAATATGATTCGAATCAAATACAGTTTACACACACTTAGCTCACTATTGAACAGAACACTTTCTGTTCAATTACAAGATGAAGAATATCACTCAGCTGAAGGTGTTTTGATTCTAGCTCTCTCTTGATTCACACACAGTACAATCAGAAAGCAGCTTCACAGTATGAGTATTCAAAGGCTTGAATTTAGTAAGCAAGATGATCGAATAGTTTCTCTCTCTGTAAAATCCGATTACTTGTTTGTTGTTTGAGACTGTTCGTAAGGCAGATTGCCCGTTATCCTTTAGATTTATTATATACTGAGCAGGAGCTAACGGTCGAATCTTTTAGAATGATACGTGGCACTCTTCCATTGGAAAGCCTCCATTGTACAAAGCAGATTCTGAGCACAAGGATCGTGGTCGTACATCACTGGTAGTGCACCGAATATTCCATCAGGGATGTACCTGCAAAACAAGTAATGTGAGGAAAATTCTCTTACATGGCATTCCTTAGTTGGTTGCATATAGTTGTTGTACTAATCTTCACTAGAAAGTGGAGCAGAAGTAGGGTACAGATATAGCATGTGGGTAGGTGAAATGCTAGCTTCAAGCAAACTACTTAAGCTGAGCATTAAACGTATTTCAATTAGACGGATTGTAAATTCAGTCTAATAAAATCAAACATCTCCTTCTAATAATAACGTCTATTAGACCGTCTGGTTTAATAGAATTAGACTCACATCTAATTACAATAACCATTAGACTACACGTCTAACTCCACTGAGTTAGACTACACGTCTAATTCTGGTTCTACCTGAGACTTGTCTGAAGGAGTTAGACTCACGTCTAACTTTCACTAATTAGACTACACATCTAATTATCC
Source organism: Impatiens glandulifera (assembly GCF_907164915.1). Lineage (NCBI taxonomy): Eukaryota > Viridiplantae > Streptophyta > Magnoliopsida > Ericales > Balsaminaceae > Impatiens > Impatiens glandulifera. The sequence continues at coordinate 21,829,752 of NC_061866.1, forward strand.
AATAACCATTAGACTGTACGTCTAACTCCACTGAGTTAGACTACACGTCTAATTCCGGTTCTACCTTAGACTTGTCTGAAGGAGTTTGACTCACGTCTAACTTTCACTAATTAGACTCCACGTCTAATTATCCAATAATCATTAGACTGTACGTCTAACTCCACTAAGTTATACTACACGTCTAATTCTGGTTCTACCTCAGACTTGTCTGAAGGAGTTAGACTCACGTGTAACTTCACTTATTAGACTACACGTCTAATTATCCAATAATCATTAGATTGTACGTCTAACTCCACTAAGTTAGACTACATGTCTAATTCCGGATCTACCTCAGACTTGTCTGAAGGAGTTAAACTCACGTCTAATTTTCACTTTCTATTAGACTGCAAGTCTAACTCCACTGAGTTAGACTGCACGTCTAATTCCGCACAAATTAGACTATCTGTCTAATTGAAAATATATTAGACTACACGTCTAACTCCGATGAGTTAGACTGTACGTCTAATTCCGTTCATTCATTAGACTACACGTCTAATTCTGAATATCTATTAGACCATCCGTCTAATTACAAGTCTATTAGACTACACGTCTAACTCCGCTGAGTTAGACTGTACGTCTAATTTCGAACACATTAGACTTACGTCTAATTCCGTGTATATTAGCCTTACGTCTAATTCTATATATTCATTAGACTACACGTCTAACTATGATGAGTTAGACTGTACGTCTAATTCTATGCATTCATTAGACTATACGTCTAACTCCGATGAGTTAGACTGTACGTCTAATTCTATGCATCTAATGCCAAAATCGGTCTAATGATCCTCATTTGAGCCAAGTCTTATGATATATTTTTTCAATACACCTACATCAAAACTCATAAGTCATTTCATCATCAAAATCTCAGTGGTTAAATTATTTCAACACTTAGTCAAAATAATTTGACCCAACAGAACTCATGGTCTTTAAAAAATAGGAAAATACAAGACCTTATATTAAACAATATTATGTTGGTTGAGATATTGAAATCACCACTTGTTGTTCAACTTAGAATTTTGTCTGGATTGCTAAATACAAGAATAAAAATGTATCGATTCTATCAGATATACCCCGGACATTGGAAAAGAAATGATGGAAAAGATACTCATAATGGTTGAGATATTTAAGTCACCACTTGTTGTTCACCTAGACTTTTGTCAGATTTGCTAAAGGCAATAACAAGAGTGTATCGATTCTATCGGATATACCTCTAGTATGTCTAAGGAAATACACTTTAAGGCTTAGAGTTTGAATCACATAACTTCTTGAAGATAAACGAGATATAACCTCATGGTATGTGGTTGAAAGATTAAGCTTGACGTGAAATTCATATATTGATGTTTGAGCATGTATGATCCTTCAAGGAAAATCGACGTTATCGTTCGTACTAGAGTTTGAATTCGTAATTGATAAACTATATGTCGAAGAAATGAACTTACGATTGGACTCCTTTTAAATAGTCAAAGAAACAAGTACTGAACTAGTTCTTGAAGAGGTTTTGATAACGAAGCAAGCCCAGTCAGAGCAGGACCAATCCAAAAAGGTCAAGACCAGATAAAATAACCCAAGTGTGAAGATAATTAAAAAGGATTATTTCCTTTATTCTCTCATTTCTGCCCCTCACTTTCTTTGTTGACTCCTTCCAAAGGGAGAGCAAGGCTCTTGACTCTCTCTAACCTTCTCTCAACAATGTCCAGCGAAAAAATAGGCAAAAAATGGGCAGCAAAATCGGGATAATTGGTTGTCGAGGAGACCGAGTAGAAGATGCCATGATCTCTAGATGGATCTATCCTTCCACGATTTCCGCCGAGAAGACCGAGTAGAAGATGCCATGATCTCCGAATAGATCTAGTCTTCCCCGATGCCCGCCGAGAAGATCGAACCGAAGAATAATCTCAACTTAGAGTCTCTTGAATCTCTAGAGATCCAGATCTAAGAACACCCCATTATTCTTTCAATTTTTCTTCTTAGAGTGACAAAGAGTGGTAGAGTTATCTAGAACACGATGATTTGGGTTAGTTATTCAAGTTCTTTGTCTTTTGTAAGATTCCTTTAAATCTGATACTGTTAGGATCAAGATCAGCGATAGAGACGGAGGTCTGACTATGTTGAACGCTTACACACTTTGTTTTATATTAACTCTATTAGAAGTTAATATTTGTTTCTATTCTTTGCAATTCGTCACAAACTCTTGAACCGAGTTCAAGCGCGGAAATGTTTATTTAGACTTGAAGTAGTAAGTAAATGGGATTGAAATGAAGTAACACAAGAGACGATGAATTTTATGGATGTTCGGAGTAGAAACTCCTACGTCACCCCTTCTTCTCAACCTTGAGAAGGATATTCACTAGAAGATTTGGTTTGAATACAATACATGTACAAACCTAGACGGACAACTAGGACTTAGACACTGCTTATTTCCAAACTCCTAGCACACACTCAGTTGAACATAAATAAATTTCGTCAACTTACAATATAGAGGACTCACACAAATAAACAGTATGTAATACAATTTTTGTATTCTAGCAAACTTGAGAGCTTTTAGGATTTTGAGAGCTTGAAAGAGTAGTGAGAACAATCGGCGTTTTTACTTGTGAGAGAAGTTGATCGTTCACGAACTGGTAAAACCTTATATGTCGCAAATTGTCCTATATCTTGTTCTTAAGTATGAAAACTGCAACGGACATATTTACTTCAGAGGACGCCTGTCCTAATTCGATTGGCTGAGTTTCAGAATAGTAAATTAGGGAGGATCATATTTGATCTTGTCTGTACTTGAATAATAGTAAGCCAAATTCTCATTAATGGGATTGCGATGTACGAGGAACGTACAACTTAGACCTTGTCTTGTTTCACAGTATTCTTTTATATGTCTGATTCTATTGTCATGTCAGACTGCTCATAACGAATTCTTATTCGGGAACTAAGGTTGATCAGGTACATGAAAGCGCTTATCCAAACTACCGAACTTGGGAAATACCAGAGATGCTTAATGTAGAGTCGGATTGATAAATTACCAGAGACGTTTATCCAAAACCAATTTGGATAAATTACCGGATGTGCCTTTTAATAAATATCCGAAGCATAGAATATCGGAGACGTTTATCCAAAAACGATTTTGATAAACTACCAGGTACGCCTCTTGATAAAATACCAGAAGCATTTAATACTGAATAGTTCAAACCTTAATGATATATATATTGAAATATCTACTTTTGAATGAAATGGACTTTTCACTCGTTTAGTAAAGTCTTCTTCAAGGGAGCATTTGCCTTCCAGGGAATCAATCCCTTTCAAAAAACCGATTTGGATAAACTACCGGGTACGCTTCTTGATAAAATACTGAATGCACACAAAATATTGAACACATGCTTATATTTAAGCCGAACTGTAAAATACCGGATACGTTTCAATATAAACCGAAGATAAAATATTGGACGTGCCTTTGTAAAATACCGAAGTCACAAACTACAGGAAGTATGTATGTAAAATACCGAAGTCACAAACTACCGGAAGCGTGTATGTAAAATATCGAAGTGGAGATGAAACCGGAAACGCGTATGTAAAATACCAAAGTGGAGATAAAACCGGAAGCACTTCTTTTATAAAACCGAAGTTTGATCAAATGTCGGATTTTGATCAACTACCGGACAGCTTTTCCTTTCCAGTTTTTTTCAGTCTGTACAGAATTGATTTAACACAATTCAGTTCTTTATTTATACACTTATAGTTAATATTTTTATTTAACAATTTCTCTCTTTTTAATTATTTAAGCTAAATATTCAAAACCTGGTGGTTTTACAATCAATCGCTAATTATCCTAAGTTAATTAGCTATTTTTATATAACAATTTCTCCCTCTTTGATTGCTTAAAATAAATTATCAAAGTTAATTATGTATGTATTTTTAACAATTTCTCCCTTTTTGATAGTTTGATCTTAAAATTATCAAAACCAGTATTTGATCAAAAATATTTTTAACATGCATCATTTGATTTTCCCTGTTTAAAAATCAAAACAGGAAATGTAATTAGTCAGAACCAATTGTTCTACAAAATCAGTTCAACGATTATATAATATAAAGAAAAAAATAAGTAGGTAGGTAAGTTTAGTGTCCCTCCCTTGCGTATCCTATTTGTTTTTCGTCAATGTCCCCCATGACCTAGTCCACAATACTCCCAACAGTTCAACTGCCAGCATTTCTTCCACGACCCCTTCTTGATAACATCTTAGGTTGGAGTCTATCCCGTCCAGAAGTTATGACCAGGAAGAAGAAGAAGAAGACTAATAATTAAATGTCTTTTTGTAGTTATTTTGAATGTTTTCATAATGTTTTTGGTAAACTTATCATGGTTACATTGAACAATGTTTTGAGTGTTTCTTATGAAAACACTCATATGTGATTAACATGGATGTTTTTGAATGATTACTTGCATGTTGTCTGTTTGTTTATTTATTGGATGAATGCATGTCTTGTTATGTGTATGCAGGTTTGCAATTTCTTCATCAAAAAGGGGGAAATTGTTGGGTCAAATTATTTTGACTAAGTGTTGAAATAATTTACCCACTGATATTTTGATGATGAAATAATTTATGAGTTTTGATACAGGTGTATTAAGACAACATGTTATTAGACTTAGATTTAATGAGGGTCATTAGACCGATTTTGATCTCCATTCGCATAAAATTAGACGCAGGTCTAATGGAATTAGACGCACAGTCTAACTCAACAGTGTTAGACGGGCAATCTAATAGATGCATGAATTAGACGAGAGTTTAATGGAATTAGACGTGAGTCTAATAGAATTAAACGTACAGTCTAACTCATCGGAGTTAGACATGTAAGTCTAATAGATGTGTAAATAATTAAACGGATGGTCTAATGAATACGCGGAATTAGACGTGGCAGTCTAACCCAGTGGAGTTAGACGTGCCAGTCTAATGGTTATTATAATTAGACGGGCTGTCTAATTAGTGAAAGTTAGACGTGAGTCTAAATCCTTCAGACAAGTCTAAGGTAGAACCAGAATTAGACGTGTTAGTCTAATGGTTATTATAATTAGACGGGTTGTCTAATTAGTGAAAGTTAGACGTGAGTCTAACTCCTTCAGATTAGTCTGAGGTAGAACCGGAATTAGACGTGGCAGTCTAACTTAGTGGAGTTAGACGTGCCAGTCTAATGGTTATTATAATTAGACGGATTGTCTAATTAGTGAAAATTAGACGTGAGTCTAACTCCTTCAGACAAGTCTGAGGTAGAACCGGAATTAGACGTGGCAGTCTAACTTAGTGCAGTTAGACGTGTCAGTCTAATGGTTATTATAATTAGACGGGTTGTCCAATTAGTGAAAGTTAGACGTGAGTCTAACTCCTTCAGATTAGTCTGAGGTAGAACCAGAATTAGACGTGGCAGTCTAACTTAGTGGAGTTAGACGTGCCAGTCTAATGGTTATTATAATTAGACGGGTTGTCTAATTAGTGAAAGTTAGACGTGAGTCTAACTCCTTTAGACAAGTCTAAGGTAGAACCGGAATTAGACGTGTCAGTCTAATGTTTATTATAATTAGACGGGTTGTCTAATTAGTGAAAGTTAGACGTGAGTCTAACTCCTTCAGATTAGTCTGAGGTAGAACCGGAATTAGACGTGTTAGTCTAATGGTTATTATAATTAGACGGGTTGTCTAATTAGTAAAAGTTAGACGTGAGTCTAACTCCTTCAGATTAGTCTGAGGTAGAACCAGAATTAGACGTGGCAGTCTAACTTAGTGGAGTTAGACGTGCCAGTCTAATGGTTATTATAATTAGACGGGTTGTCTAATTAGTGAAAATTAGACGTGAGTCTAACTCCTTCATACAAGTCTGAGGTAGAACCGGAATTAGACGTGGCTAACTAACTCAGTAGAGTTAGACATGCCAGTCTAATGGTTATTATAATTAGACGGGTTGTCTAATTAGTGAAAGTTAGACGTGAGTCTAACTCCTTCAGATTAGTCTGAGGTAGAACCGGAATTAGACGCGTCAGTCTAACTCATCGGAGTTAGACGTGTCGGTCTAATGGTTATATAATATTTAGACGGGTTGTCTAATTAGTGAAAGTTAGACGTGAGTCTAACTCCTTCAGATTAGTCTGAGGTAGATCCAGAATTAGACGCGTCAGTCTAACTCATCGGAGTTAGACGTGTCGGTCTAATGGTTATATAATAATTAGACGGGTATCTAATTATATTAGACCAGGCGGTCTAATCGACGTTTTTCATTAGAATGAGTTGACTTATTTCATTAGACTGATTTTCTCAAATCCGTCTAACTGAAATACGTTTAATGCTCTGTTCAAGCAGTACGCTTGAATCTAGCATTTCTCCTATCCACGTACTATAGTTGTACCCTACTCCTACTCCACTTTCCAGTGAAGATTAGTACAACAACTATATGCATCCAATCAAGGAATGCCACGTAAGAGAATTTTCCTCACATTACCCGTTTTGTAGGTACATCTCTGATGGAATATTCGGTGCACTACCAGTTCGGTACGGCCACAATCCTTGTGCTCAGAACCTGCTGTGTACAATAGAGGCTTCCAATAGAAGAGCGCCACGTATCATTCTTGAAGATTCGACCGTTAGTTCCTACTCAGTACTTAATCAATCCTAAGCACAACGGACAATCAGCCTCAACCAATCTTACGAACAAGCATTCTGATTTTTCAGAGAGAGACTATTCAATCATCTTGCTTACTGAATTTATTTTGTGAAGCTTCTTTCTGATTGTATTGTGTGTGAATCGAGAGAGAGAGTTAGAATCAAAACACCATTAGCTGAGTGATATTCTTCATCTTCTTGTAATTGAACAAAAAGTGTTCTGTTCAATAGTGAGCTAAGTGTGTGTGTAAACTGTATTTGATTCTCATCATATAGTGAATCCTTCTGGTGGATGGAAGAAGGGGTGACGTAGGAGAGTTTCCCCGAACATCCATAAACAAACTGTTGTGTTCTTCTTTTCTGTCATCTTTTCATATTTCATCTTGTGCTTCAAACCCAAGTAAACAATTCCGCCTTGAATCTGTTTCAAGTGTTTACACAAGTTTGCGTAGAATAGAAAGAGATATTAATCCTAACAGGATTTCTATCAAACCGTTTTTCATAAGCCTTCATCATTAGCCATACCACCCGTCTCTATTGATAAAGCCGATCTTATCACAATACATGGAATACATCACGGGGAGGCTCAAGATTCGATACGTTTCAACCTTGGTTTATGTGTCAAGCTTTTTTAAAAGAAAACATTATTTTAAAAGATTTTTAAAATTATGCATGGGAAATTTGGAATTTATTATATAAAAATAATTAATTTTCTTCAAATTTTAATAATCTGTGAGCCAAATAATAATTTGACCAAAACCCATTTTAAATTAATTAAACATAACTAATTTTAAAGAATGTCGATTTGAAAATCAGAGTCGCCAAATTTTTTTTGAAAATCAATAAAATGAAACGTGTATAAATGTATTAATATCAGAATTTCTATAAGGGGTTCGGACTTTGTTTACGCCCAGGAAAGAGCTTATGCGTTATGTCCTCCGCCCCCGTCAAATGACGGTTTTTAAAAACATTAAATAAACAAAGTTTGAATATTTCAAATTTAATTATAACATTTATTTTTCTTTAATTAGTAATCAAATGGTCCTAAACAAGGATAAGTTTAGATTGCGTAAATAATTGTATAAAATTCTTTTGAAGGGCGTACATGCGTTTGCATTGATATAATACTGAGTAAAAACCCTAAAGAATATCAGAAAAGTGTTAGAATTTAAAAAGAAATTCCAAACAGACCCTTAGCCAAAATATTGGCTTAGGAAATATCTCAAAAATATATAAATATCATTTTCTGATATTTTTGAATTATTTGAAAATGGATTTGGGTTCCAAAATTACAAAAATAATTTTGGATTTTGAAAAGTTGAACCAAACCGGCCTTGGGACCTGAGTCCTAGGGTCTAGGTCCGATTTTAAGGATCTAGGCTCGGACGGGCTTAGTCTAGACCAGGGCTCGGGCGCATGGGTTAAGGGACTGGAAGGGCTCGGTCTTGGGTTCTAGAGGCTTGGTTCCGAACTCGGACTTCTTGGTCAAGGGACCGGAGGGCATTGTCCTAGGGTTCATGAGGATCGGTTCTAAACTCAGACTATTCGGTCCTAGGTCTAGGTTTCTTCAGTCGTGGACTTGGGAGGCTCGGTTTTAAGTCAGACTCCTCGGTTCAAAGTTAGAAACCTCAGTCAGGTTGCTCGGTCATTACTTAAAAACACTGGTCTTGAATCTTTGTCCTAGCTTAAGAACATTGTTCATCGGTCTCGGTTCTAACTCAATAACACTAGTCCTAAGTCTCGGTCCTAGCTTAAGAACATTGGTCCTCAGTCTCGGTCATAATTCAAGAACACCGGTCTTGAGTTCGGTCCTATCTCAAGAATAACGGTCACAGTCTCGTTCCTAACTCAAGAACACCGGTCATTGATCTCGGTCCCGGTTCTGGTCTTACAGACTATAGGACTCGGTCCTAGGACCAAATGTTCTTTATTTGGTATGAATAAATTGCAGGTCTTATAACTTTTGATACAGATCATGGATAAATAATTTGTAAGTTATAGATGATTTATGTGATTTTGAAGAACAAAATCCATAACCTAAATCACGATAATTTGATCTTTACAAAGATCAATTTCTAAAAACCAATTTTAGCTCAAATTTTTGGATCTTTCAAATTAAGGCATTTCAATATCTGATTTTTGTTCCATTAGCTTTGAAATGGTGAATATAGTTGAACACAACCAAAACAATAACATCATTACAAAGATTTTTGAAGATGAAATTAAAACTCAAAACTTTCAAAAATACAATTTTATCAAACATGATCAAAACGATGTTATAGTCATTGAGAAATCATCCCAATATGTTTACAAACATTTTTAGTAGCTATTTGAATCGAAAAATCAAGAATAAAACTCAAGAACATGTATTTTTAAAAATCTAATTTTCAAACTAATTTTTTGAAATATTTGATTCGGGTTGATTTGATCTTATTTCTTTCAACATAAAGTTCAAACATGATATATGGAATGGTTTTAAACAAAGAAATCACATAACTAAGCCCTAGAAGTGATAAAACCGATCAAACTTGAAAATTTTGAAAAAATTTAAATTTTCAAACACAAATTACATTACAGATGTTCTGGATTCATACCAACAGCTGGAGAACACTCCTTAAATGTGTTGAAAGCTTTCTAAAATCCTGGATCAGAACTGTAATGGCCAAAAAAAATTTACAAAAATTTTTCTTGGCCGAAATTTGAGTTCCTTGATTTAGTCTATAATTTGTTGTGTTTGTTTGATTATTTTGATAGGGGGAGTGGGGGAGTATTTATAGTCGAGCTAGGTCGGATTAGGTGGTCAAATTCAAGTCAAAATTGATCTCCGACGATCTTATCCCTAATGTTATCTTGATTTGTGGCATCCTAGATTAAGGTAGGATAAGATCAATAGGCATAGGGGTTGTGTAGCGAGGATAGGCGAGCACGTGGAAGAAAAAATATAGGCATAAGGATGGTTGTAGGTGGAGATAAGGCTTTTAGAAGAATCACATTGGTGATTTACGTTTTCGGTGAGCGTCCTGTTGCGGCGAAGAAGACGACCCAAAGCAGCGTCGTATCATTGGCATCGTTTACGTTCCATCGTGTCTATCAGTGTTTGGGCTAACGGGGTTAGGCATCCCATTAGTTGATTCGTTGGAGCAAGCGTGCGCTTGTAGAAACTAATTTTTGTTCCTCTAGGTTATGGGTGTAAACGAGCCTAGCCGAGCTTGATCTAGCATTCGCTTGAGTTCGGCTTGACTCGTTTTTTATTGTCTCGCTCGAGTTCGGTCGAGCTTTTAATATTATGCTTGAGTTCGCTTTAAATATATTTATATATTAATTTCTTATATTAAAAAAACCTAAATCACCATTCTTCAATGACTAGTTCACCACACAAATATTTCATATCCTTAGTTATATATTATTTAAAAAAAAGACAACCATAACTCAAAATATAGTTCATAAAACATAAAATTTCAGCAACATGCGTCATGCGTGTTCATCTCAAATTTCAGCAAAATGCGTGTTCATCTCAATCAAAAATTCTCGATCTAAGTTTGTTGAAGAATTATCAATGGGCATTCTCTTGAGTATTCTTGCAAAATGGTTTTAAAAAATAAAATATTTTATAATGAAATAAAAATACTTTTATATCTTATAAAATATAATATATTGACATTGCATATATTAAATAATATTACAATATAATTATAATTATATTTCTGTAATTAAATTAATATCAAATATATGTATTTCCTTATAAATATTATATAATATATATTTTTTAATTTATAAATATAATTCTTGTATATCTTGATATACCAAAATATTGAAAATCTTATACCTTTTACGTACCAATATTTTAGCATCGGTATCATAAGCAATAAACCCATAAATAGTCTTATGCGTGTTTCTAATTTTGATTAAAACATAAAATATAATTAAAAAAATATATAATTAGGCTTGAAAAAGCTCAACGAGCTGGCTCGAGCTCGGCTCGAATTCGATTTTGACCGAACTCGAATTGAGTTTTAACCGAGCGGCTCAGCTCATTTACACCCCCTGCTCTAGGTTTATATTTTTAAGCCTATAAAAATAATTAAAAATCTGAAATATAAACGTTGAAACAATTGGAAAAGAAAATTTGATTAATATATCCATGTAATTTTGTTCAAAAACAAAAAAAAAATATATATATATATATATATATATATATTGGAGAATAATATAAACTTAATTAATGAGTTTAGTTTAAATAAACTCATTATTAATTTGAAATTATTTAGATATTTTTAGAATAGAATAATAATAATAAAAATAATAATTAAGGTAAATGCACCAATTGTTATTAATTATGGTTTAATTTTGAAGGTATCTTAGGAAATAAATAAAATGAAAACAAATATAATATATATATATATTAATATTATTATTATGATTATTTTTTATTTTGTAGAAAGGGAAAGAGATAAGCCCAAACGAGGCAAGCCTATTTAGAGTAGGCCCAATCCATAAACGTTCAGACCAGAGGAAATAATCCTAGAGTGAAGATAATTAAAAAGGATTTTTTTTCCTTTATTCTAACATTTCTGCCCCTCACTTACGTCGTAAACTCCTTCCAAAGGGAGAGCGAGGCTCTCGCCTCTATCTAACCTTCTCTCAACAATGTCCGGCGTCAAAAGAGGTAGAAGACGGACAGCGAAATCTAGATATTCGGTTGCCGAGAAGACCGAGTAGAAGATGCCATGATCTCCGACTAGATCTAGTCTTCCCCGATGCCCGCCGAGAAGATCGAACCGAAGAATAATCTCAACTTAGAGTCTCTTGAATCTCTAGAGATCCAGATCTAAGAACACCCCATTATTCTTTCAATTATTCTTCTTAGAGTGACAAAGAGTGGTAGAGTTATCTAGAACACGGTGATTTGGGTTAGTTATTCAAGTTCTTTGTCTTTTGTAAGATTGCTTTAAATCTGATACTGTTAGGATCAAGATCAGCGATAGAGACGGAGGTCTAACTATGTTGAACGCTTACACACTTAGTTTGATATTAACTCTATTAGAAGTTAATATTTGTTTCTATTCTTTGCAATTCGTCACAAACTCTTGAACCGAGTTCAAGCGCGGAAATGTTTATTTAGACTTGAAGTAGTAAGTAAATGGGATTGAAATGAAGTAACACAAGAGACGATGGATTTTATGGATGTTCGGAGTAGAAACTCCTACGTCACCCCTTCTTCTCAACCTTGAGAAGGATATTCACTAGAAGATTTGGTTTGAATACAATACATGTACAAACCCAGACGGACAACCAGGACTTAGACACTGCTTATTTCCAAACTCCTAGCACACACTCAGTTGAACAGAAATAAATTTCGTCAACTTACAATATAGAGGACTCACACAAATAAACAGTATGTAATACAATTTTTGTATTCTAGCAAACTTGAGAGCTTTTAGGATTTTGAGAGCTTGAAAGAGTAGTGAGAACAATCGGCGTTTTTACTTGTGAAAGAAGTTGATCGTTCACGAACTGGTAAAACCTTATATGTCGCAAATTGTCTTATATCTTGTTCTTAAGTTCTAAAACTGCAACGGACATATTTACTTCAGAGGACGCCTGTCCTAATTCGATTGGATGAGTTTCAGAATAGTAAATTAGGGAGGATCATATTTGATCTTGTCTGTACTTGAATAATAGTAAGCCAAATTCTTATTAATGGGATTGCGATGTACGAGGAACGTACAACTTAGACCTTGTCTTGTTTCACAGTATTCTTTTATATGTCTGATTCTATTGTCATGTCAAACTGCTCATAACGAATTCTTATTCGGGAACTAAGGCTGATCAGGTACATGAAAGCGCTTATCCAAACTACCGAACTTGGGAAATACCAGAGACGCTTAATGTAGAGTCGGATTGATAAATTACCAGAGACGTTTATCCAAAACCAATTTGGATAAATTACCGGATGTGCCTCTTAATAAATAACTGAAGCATAGAATATCGGAGACGTTTATCCAAAAACGATTTTGATAAACTACCAGGTACGCCTCTTGATAAAATACCAGAAGCATTTAATACTGAATAGTTCAAACCTTAATGATATATATATTGAAATATCTACTTTTGAATGAAATGGACTTTTCACTCATTTAGTAAAGTCTTCTGTCAAGGGAGCATTTGCCTTCCAGGGAATCAACCCCTTTCAAAAAACCGATTTGGATAAACTACCGGGTACGCTTCTTGATAAAATACTGAATGCACACAAAATATTGAACGCATGCTTATATTTAAGCCGAACTGTAAAATACCGGATACGTTTCAATATAAACCGAAGATAAAATATTGGACGTGCCTTTGTAAAATACCGAAGTCACAAACTACAGGAAGTATGTATGTAAAATACCGAAGTCACAAACTACCGGAAGCGTGTATGTAAAATATCGAAGTGGAGATGAAACCGGAAACGCGTATGTAAAATACCAAAGTGGAGATAAAACCGGAAGCACTTCTTTTATAAAACCGAAGTTTGATCAAATGTCGGATTTTGATCAACTACCGGACAGCTTTTCCTTTCCAGTTTTTTTCAGTCTGTACAGAATTGATTTAACACAATTCAGTTCTTTATTTATACACTTATAGTTAATATTTTTATTTAACAATTTCTCTATTTTTAATTATTTAAGCTAAATATTCAAAACCTGGTGATTTTACAATCAATCGCTAATTATCCTAAGTTAATTAGCTATTTTTATATAACAATTTCTCCCTCTTTGATTGCTTAAAATAAATTATCAAAGTTAATTATGTATGTATTTTTAGCAATTTCTCCCTTTTTGATAGTTTTATCTTAAAATTATCAAAACCAGTATTTGATCAAAAATATTTTTAACATGCATCATTTGATTTTCCCTGTTTAAAAATCAAAACAGGAAATGTAATTAGTCAGAACCAATTGTTCTACAAAATCAGTTCAACGATTATATAATATAAAGAAAAAAATAAGTAGGTAGGTAAGTTTAGTGTCCCTCCCTTGCGTATCCTATTTGTTTTTCGTCAATGTCCCCCATGACCTAGTCCACAATACTCCCAACAGTTCAACTGCCAGCATTTCTTCCACGACCCCTTCTTGATAACATCAGAAAGATTAAAAGGAATGAATTCTAATGACTTGGGGACCCTAGGAGCATTTCTTTCTTGGCATTTTCCGTTTCTACCCTAATGGGAGGGTTTGGGACTAGTTACGGGTCCAACACAAACATCAATGTCGAAGACGAATGTGCTAAGTTGAGCAACATATCCTGTCAGCATTCTTGGGGAAGATATAATTTTCTTCAAGTTATCGAAAATGACCTTTGACTAGTTGATTGGGATGCCTCTAGTAATAGTCACCATCATTTCAAATGTCTTTTCTGAGTAGACATGTGTAGATTCTTTAGCCATAAGAGATTTTGAGATGATGTCGTTGAGTAGTGAGAACTCAGTCTTCAAGGAAGACTTGATCCCATGAGTTCCAACAAGAGCAGAGGAGTTTAAGAAGATTAATGACATCTTGTAGACGATGTCATTTGTGGAAGGAGGAAAATCAGAGAACCCTTCCGTAGGAAGTTCGAAGGATTTTGCAAAGTCTTTTTCAGAGAAGCACAATTCTTCTCCTCTTAATTTTGACAGGATAGTTGTATCATCAATTACCCTTTCATTTTCAAAGAAATCATAAACAACGTCTTCGTAGATCACATATGATCCTTCGAGAAATTTTTGTAGTCCTGAATTCTTGAGGGTTTCGAACATAGAGGTAATATGTTCATCCAAGACGAAGGAGAACGATTCGAAGTCGATGATCAAGGTATTACGAGCAAAAACTTCCATTTCTTGATTTCGAAGGAGGGAGATAGCTTTTGTTTGGGAAAGAGAGTTTTAGATCGAGAGAGGATAGGAACTTAGATCTACTTAAGGAGTTTTGGGACGTTTAAGTTACTCTCAATAAATATAGCATTAAATAGGTGGGTATTCATTTAAGATTCATCCTAAAGTCCATTGGGTAAATAAAAGTAATTGTTACCCATGTTAGTCATACTTTTGAACATTGAAAGACATGTGTGTTCAAGTTATTTGATATATGACTATTTAATATCTAAAAGTGAATATTCATAGATAGATAGAGACGAAATTGACAAATGTCCCATTTTGATTCGAAGATGAGACTACCGAAATATTAATGTAAATAGCCAAAATATATGTCTGCATATCTTGTATTTAAGGCATCGGTTATTTAAGTTTGAGGAAATATCGCTTCCTCTTAAAACGGAAACTTAATCGAGCGATATTTGTTCAAATTATAAATAACCGACTGGTTTGGATCCAAGTTGCTTACGCTGTTTTGTTTTAATCTACAGGTGTTTCGGTCGAATGATCTGATCGGTTTCAAAACGAAAAAATCGTCCGGTTTTATCTATCTGATTGATTTATCAGGTCATTTTCCCTCTAAATTTATGTAAACAAATATTTTATAAAATCATGTAATGAAAATGTTTTTGAGAAGCGAAGGCTTCTCCCTAGATTTATGCATGGTATTTTTATGAAAACGAATGCAATAAAACTATTTTGAAAAACGGGGGCTTCTCCCTCAATGCATGCCATGGTTTTTTTGAAGATAAATGTAATAAGAACATTTTGAACGATAGAAAGGTTCTCCCTAAGTGAAAGCCATATTTTAGAAAACTTAGTTAATGTCTGTAAGACCCAAAATATTTCTAAAGTAAGAAAACTTAGTCTCTTAGAGTGGCTTTGTGAGTATATCAACCACTTGTTGGTCGGTTGAGACATATTCCAACTGAATATGCTTCTGCACCACATGATCTTGAATGAAGTGGTGTCTGATATCTATGTTCTTGGTCCTTGAGTGCAATATCGGGTTGTATGTTATGGCAATAGTGTTGGTGTTGTCACAGAATATTGGGGATTCCTCAACCTGGATACCAAAATCTTTCAATTGTTGTTGGATCCATAGTAACTAATCACAGCAACTACCAACGGCAAGATACTATGCTTTATCCATTGAGGTTACAATGGAGATCTGTTTCTTGTTGTACCAGGAGACAAGTCGATCACCAAGGAATTGACATGTTCTACTAGTGCTCTTCCTGTCCACCTTATAACCTGCATAATCTTCATTAGAGTAGTTAATCAAATTGAAACTGTAATCCTTCGGATAACACAGTCCCACATTTTGAGTGCCCTTAAGATATTTCAAAATTCTTTTAGCAGCAACATAATGAGATTGTTTAGGATTAGCTTGAAATCTCCCGCAAACACCAACAACAAAGAGAATATCTATCTTGCTTGATATTAAATAGAGCACAAAACCAATGATTCCTCGATAGGCAGTGATCTCAATGTTTTGACCATCTTTATCCTTATCAAGCTTGATCGATGAGCTCATTGGTGTTGAGGCAGTAGAACAACTTTCCATGTCGAACTTCTTCAGCAGCTCCTTTGTGTACTTCGCCTAGTTGATGAAAGTGCCTCCTTCAAGTTGACAAACTTGAAGGCCTAAGAAGAAGCTTAGCTCCCCCATCATGCTCATCTCGAATTTATCTGTCATCATCTTAGAAAATTTCTCACACAACTTGGGGTTAGTTGACCCAAAAATGATGTCATCAACATATATTTGAACAAGTAAGATATAAGAATCTTTTTCAAACTTAAACAATGTCTTATCAATAAATCCTATAGTGAAATCATGATCAAATAAAAACATAGTAAGAGTATCATACCATGCTCTAAGGTCCTAATTAAGACCATATAATGCTTTGTTTAATCTAAAGACATGACTTATCAAAGTAGAGTTTTTATAACCGGGAGGCTGCTCAACGTAGACCTCCTCATTAATTATGTTGGGTCAAATTATTTTGACTAAGTGTTGAAATAATTTAACCATTCAGATTTTGATGATGAAATGACTTATGAGTTTTGATGCAGGTGTATCGAAATCATACTTCATAAGATTTGACTCTAATGAGAATCATTAAACCGATTTTGGCATTAGATGCATAGAATTAGACGTACAGTCTAACTCATCGGAGTTAGACGTATAGTCTAATTAATGCATAGAATTAGACGTACAGTCTAACTCATCGGAGTTAGACGTGTAGTCTAATGAATCCATAAAATTAGACGTACAGTCTAACTCATCGGAGTTAGACGTGTAGTCTAATGTATACGGAATTAGACGTAAGTCTAATGTATTCGAAATTAGACGTACAGTCTAACTCAACGGAGTTAGACGTGTAGTCTAATTAATGCATAGAATTAGACGTACAGTCTAACTCATCGGAGTTAGACGTGTAGTCTAATGAATGCATAGAATTAGACGTACAGTCTAACTCATCGGAGTTAGACGTGTAGTCTAATGTATACGGAATTAGACGTAAGTCTAATGTATTCGAAATTAGACGTACAGTCTAACTCAGCGGAGTTAGACGTGTAGTCTAATAGACTTGTAATTATACGGATGGTCTAATAGATATTCGGAATTAGACGTACAGTCTAACTCATCGGAGTTAGACGTGTAGTCTAATATATTTGCAATTAGACGGATAGTCTAATATGTGCGGAATTAGACGTGTAGTCTAACTCAGTGGAGTTAGACGTGCAGTCTAATAGAAAGTAAAAGTTAGACGTGAGTCTAACTCTTTCAGACAAGTCTGAGGTAGAACCAGAATTAGACGTGCAGTCTAACTCAATGGAGTTAGACGTACAATCTAATGGTTAATGTATAATTAGACGTATAGTCTAATTAGTGAAAGTTAGACGTGAGTCTAACTCCTTCAGACAAGTCTGAAGTAGAACCGGAATTAGACGTGTAGTCTAACTCAGTGGAGTTAGACGTGCAGTCTAATGGTTATTGGATAATTAGACGTGTAGTCTAATTAGTGAAAGTTAGACGTGAGTCTAACTCCTTCAGACAAGTCTGAGGTAGAACCGGAATTAGACGTGCAGTTTAACTCAATGGAGTTAGACGTGCAGTCTAATGGTTATTGTAATTAGACGTGTACTCTAATTCTATTAGACCAGGCGGTCTAATAGACTCAATTATTAGAAGGAGATGTTTGATTTCATTAGACGTATTTTCACAATCCGTCTAACTGAAATACGTCTAATGCTCAGTTTAAGCAGTGTGCTTGAAGCTAGCATTTCACCTACCCACGTGCTATAGCTGTACCCTACTTCTGCTCCACTTTCTAGTGAAGATTAGTAAAACAGCTATATGCAACCAACCAAGGAATGCCACGTAAGAGAATTTTCCTCGCATTACTTATTTTGCAGGTACATCCCTGATGGAATATTCGGCGCACTATCAGTGATGTACGGCCACGATCCTTGTGCTTAGAACCTGCTGTGTACAATGGAGGTTTCCAATGGAAGAGTTCCACGTATCAATCTAAAAGATTCGACCGTTAGCTCCTGCTCAATATTTAACAAATCTAAAGGACAACGGACAATCAGCCTTAACAAGAAGAACTACTAACCTTACGAACTTGTCGATCTTTATAGAATTCAAGTCTTTGAATATTCATACTATGAAGCTGATTTCTGATTGTACTGTGTGTGAATCAAGAGAGAGCTAGAATCAAAACACCTTTTGCTGAGTGATATTCTTCATCTTGTAATTGAACAGAAAGTGTTCTGTTCAATAGTGAGCTAAGTGTGTGTAAACTGTATTTGATTCGAATCATATTATAGTGAATCCTTTCAGTGGTTGGAAGAAGGGGTGACGTAGAAGAGTTTCTCCGAACATCCATAAAAAAAATTGTTGTGTTCTTTTATTTATGTCATCTTTTCATATTTCATCTTGTGCTTCAAACCCATGTAAATAATTCCGCCTTGAATTTGTTTCAAGTGTTTATAAGTGTTTGCGTAGAATAGAAAGCGAATTAAATCCTTAACAGGATTTCTTTCAAACCGTTTTTCATAAGCCTTTATCCTTAGCCAAACTCCCGTCTCTATCGATAAAGCCGATCCTATCAATTGGTATCAGAGCCCTTTTCTATTCTCAAGTGTTTCCTGAAATATGTCGACCATAACCAAAGATGTCAGTGTTACAGCCATTCCAACTTTCTCTCGAGAAAACTACATTGTTTGGAAGAAAATAGTTCGTGCTCATCTCTCTTCTCTTCGTGATGACATGTGGAGCGTTGTCACAGAACGTCCTATCAAGATTGATAAGGAGAAGGCTGACTGGACCGCTGATGAAAAGAGGCAGAACAATCTTAACAACATGGATCTTGATGTTCTGTATAGATCTCTCGATGACAGCATGTTCAACTACATTATCGAATGTGATACTGCCAAAGAGGTCTCGGACAGACTCACTCAACTATGTGAGGGCAACGAGCAAACCAAGGAAAACAAGATTATGGTTGCCACTCAACAGTTCGACAGCTTCAAGATGTGTCCTGGTGAAACAATGAACGATTTCGACACCAGATTCAGCAAGATCGTCTCCTCTCTGTCTATTCTAGGCAAGACCTATAGCAACCGGGAGCTTGCTATCAAGATCATGCGTGCTCTTACAAGGGAATGGGACATAAAGACAATGGCGATGAGAGAATCCAAAGATATTAAAAAGATCTCTCTCTTTGATCTCTTTGCTGACCTCAAGGCCTATGAGTTCGAACTGAACTGTAGGATGGAAGAAGATCAACCCACATCCGTTATCATTGCCAAGGCGCTGATGACTGCTGAAGAGCCACCAACCGCTCCGGATGTGAAGATGGCAGCTCAGTAGCTGAGCAGCGATGACATGTCTCTCTTCGTGAAGAAGTTTGGCGACTTCATGAATAAGAGCAACTCTAACTCAAACTCTTCAAATTATAATGACAACAAAAAATTTAAAGCTAATGTTACTTGTTTTAATTGTGGTATTAAAGGTCATTATGCATCGGAATGCCGGAAGCCAAAGCGTGAAAATGCCAAGGATGATGGAAAAGATCTGAAGGCGCTTATGGCAGGCGACGGAAAGAATGGAGGAAGCAGCCGTGGTTCCTACTTTTCATCCAGTAAAAGTGATGAAGAAGAGGTAGTTTGCTTCATGGCAAGAGAAGATGAAGAAAGAACTCAGGAGACTGAGGTATTTGATTTCTCTTCCGAAAGGTTTTCAAGAGAATAACTAGTAGCTTCACTAGATGACATGGTCATCGAGTACACAAAGCTAGCAGAATCTCTAAATGAAACTAAATCTTCATCAGATGTAAACAAACCAAGTCTGTCTAAAGCTGAAGAGTCAAATGTTTTTGAAAAGAAGATTGAAGAGATCTCATCTGAGAATGAGATGCTCAAAGAACAGATTCAAACTCATTCATCTGAAAACAAAAGGTTAAACTATGTTGTCTGTGCATAAACAAGGTTCGGAGATGCTGTCAAATATCATATCAGTATGTTGAAACCTGCTAGATCTAGATCCGGATTGGGATATGACAGCAATGACCCTAACCTGTCATGCAAAAAGTCCAACTCATATGACAAACTTATGCCAATAAGTTTTGTCAAAGGGACTATGACTGACATTGAATCTGATCATATTCATGAAGAAGTTGCTTTCAAACATGAAATAGTTTATGTTCCTCCTACTGTTAGCTGGCTTAAGAATAAGCTAGAAGCAGTTAATAAGTCTGGCAATCTAAAACCTGACTCTAAGTCAAGGAGTTTTAAAAAAAATCTTCTTCAAAAGTTAAGAGAGCAGTGGCTAGCAGGAAGTCATCTGCTAAGTGAAAATCCTATGCATTAATCACAACACAAAATGGGAAATCCATCAGAATAACTCAAATATGGATTCCTAAGGGACTAATTGACCGAGGACCCAATTGAGTATGGGTACCAAAATGTGTAAATAGTTTCTTTTGTAGGTGATATAGGAGGATTGCAGGAAGGAAGCTAGAAGAGTACTCCTCTGAGTACACAGCCTTGAAGATCAACAATGGCATTTGCCATTCTAGTAGAATAAATGTTTTTTTTTTGTTAAAAATGTTTTTGGTCTTTGGACCACAAAAACTATCTCTTATGTTTTTCTGTCCCTATACAAAATGAGAGGGAAAATTACTTTGGAAGTACCAAAGATACTCTCTAGACGAATATTCTTAATCGATCTAATTAGACAAGTGTGTTTAAAAGAAACGGCTTGTACTTAGACGTATTTTTGCTCAAAATCTATTCATCTAAGTCTATTTGTTGAGGTTTAAAACCTACGCGGTTGGACGTACACGTCTAATAGACGTACGCGTCTAATAGACGTTAGACGTTTTTACGTCATGAGCAATAGGATGCTCACGTCTAACAAGACACACGTCTAACACGTGGTGTTTATGCGGAATTAGACGTACACGTCTAATAGACATTAGACGGATTTTAATAACAAGAAATTAGACGTATGCGTCTAATAGACTCATCCGTCTAATAGACGTTTTGTTTTATGGATTTGTGGAGTAAGAAAAACATCTAACTACGTGCTGATTAGACTGATCAAGGACAGTTGTCCAACGTTGAGAGCTATTTATTTTTTCCCGCTCAAAATATCAAACAGTCATCTCTTACCAACATGAAGACACGTGTCTTTCAAGTTTAGAGAAAATGACTGATATACCTTCAATTTTAATGATGACTCCTTGAAAAAGGATGTCTAACATTTATTAATGGGCCATACCCTTAAGAAAAGACGGTTATTCTGTATCTCTATTCTCTGTCCATATAAGGACATTAGTGCATGAGTTTGAAAGTTTTCAATCCCTTGAAATTCTTAAGAACCCTAGTTTTCTTTGCATTTCTCTCTTAAAATTTCTCTGAAATCTTGTGTCGGTTCATATTCTTTCAAAAATGGTGAACAAGAAAATCACTTTGGGTCACTGTACTTTGCAGGTGGATTTTCAATAAGTGTACTCTTTCGATCAACCAGAGGTGGTGGAGATATTCAGAACCCTAGAATATTCTGGGTTAAGGAAGTATCTAGGCGGTCCGTTCATATTCTATGAGAAAGAAGTTCGCGAGTTCTTCAAATCCGCAACTATGGTGGGTGAATCCATCGTAGCAACCGTCAATGGCATGGAGTTCTCCTTCGATGAAACTGTATATGCGGAGTTCTTTAAACTTCCAACGGAGGGGCCCACGTTTGATCTGATTCTTTCACCAGAAATCATGGAGGAGATGAAGAGAATATTTTCTGCCGATGGTTCGATAATCCATGTAAATGGACTCAAGAAGGCCCTTAAACCTCATTTCATTTTGCTGAACGACATGGTGGCAAAGGCACTACAAGGGAAATCTGGCTCTTTCCATCTCTATAGTCAAGATCGTTTTGACTATATGTGCGCTATTTCGAAGGGAATCCAGGTAAACTGGGCTCATACCCTTTATCAGAACCTCTGCTTTTCAATTTGTCAGGCGAACAAGGAAAACATAATGTTTGCGGCCCAACTGAGTCATTGGTTGAAGCATTTGGGGGTTCCTGTTGGTGAACCTGTGCAGATCAATTCTTCGAGAGTTTTTACTGCCCTTACAGTGGCTAACACACTAATAAGGATGAAGAACAACCTAGAATCTGCATCTGGTGCATCTAGTCTTCAAACTGGTGGAAAGCTTTCTACCCGATCCAAGCAACCGTCTTCTTCTGTCATGTCAACAGGGGCAAAGAGATCGAAAACAGTGAATGAATCGGAGGCCAGTTCCTCCAGTCTGAAAAGTTCAAACAAGAAGGACTCTAAATCAGTCGATTCAAGGTTAAGGCAAGATCCAAGCATACTTGTTGCAATCCCGATGTCCTCTCTATCTACTTTGTCAACCATTTTAAGAAAGCCTTCGAGATCCCGTGTCTCAAAGGAGAAGAAGACGAAGGCGCCCCGCGCGTCTAAATAATTAAGGTAACTTCCTTTAAATCTCTGGTCGCTGAGCCTAAGTTTGATGTTCCTATTGCGGAACAAGCTGAATCTGTATTTTCTCCGTTGAGAGAGTCTGCTGAAGGGCCCGTTGTTGAGTCAGCTGGTCCAAATGTTGAAAATGTTAACAGGAATGTGTCTCCTGTTGTCCAATCTGATCTAGTAGCCGCCGGTGCTACAGAGTTATCTCAACCAGAACAAGGTGTTGTTCTTACCCTTATTGCTGGTCAATCTGTTGAACAAGAAGTTTCTGTTCCCGCTCCTAAAGATTCATTGGTAGCCGGGAAAGTTATTCGTGTAAACCTCGCTGCTGAGCTATGTAAGAAACCTCAATCTACGTTTGAATTGATGCGTTCCGCAAGACAGACATGTGGAATCGTGATTAGTGAACCCAGACCTGCTCCAAAACCCGTAGAGGTTGTTGGAAAAGGTAAGAAGATTGCGACTCCAGTTCTTGAAAAAGTATCGGAGGCAACAGGGATTGTTGACCTCATATTAGATCAAGTCAAAGCCATTACAGCAAGAAAAATTGGAGATTTTTGAATCATGGTGTCTAGAGAGATTGTCGTCCAAATACAATGATTCTCTTACGAATTATGCGATAACCCGAGAATGGAAGAAGCGGGTAGCAAATGAAAATAAAGTTCTTAAATGGGCCAGAACTTCAGAGGCTAATTTCAATCCTGCTGAGAAGAGATCTGAAGTGGAAATGAAAGTTTTGAAGAAGCTGAACGACATCATGGATGGCTACGTCTCTGTAGCTACTTGATACATTCATAGCGCCAATTGCTCTAGCGCAAGTCCTCTCAATGATGATGAAGTTATGGATATTATTGATGCTGATAACGATGCAGATGAGCTAGATGCTGCTCTCTTGATCAAATTCGGGAATCTTTCTGCCGAAGAGAGACGCATTCTGGATCAACCTATTCAAGAGAATCCAAATGAAGAAGAAGAGGAATTGATTGTTCAAGAGCCTAAACAAGCTCTTGAGACAAATGAAGAAGAAATTCGTGTAGAAGATGTGATTGAGGAGGCCGATCAAGCTCCTCTTGAAGAAGATGTTGTGATAACCCCTGTTGTGAGAACAGGGGAAGCTCAAAAGAAAGTGGTCGAGGTAACTCAGCCAAAAACTATCAGATCTGAGGGGGAACCCTCCAAAGAGAAGGTTGTTGAAGAATAAAGTTCCTCATCTGAGGAGGAACAGGATCAACAAGCAACATATAAGAAGCCTTTTCTATTTCCCGACACCATTGTGAGAAATGTTCATGAAAATATCAACATTCCTCTTCACTACTCTGGAAATCTGTATGAGAGATTTGAGAGAGCTTAAGAAGAAATATTAGAAGAAGAGAAGGATGAAGCTGCTAAGAAAGCAGAGAAGAATCAACTGGAGCAATCCTTGTAGACTCATACAAACTTTGAGCCGATTCAAAGTATGGCAGCAGAGTCTCAAGAAAATTCGTCAAATGAAGAATCCTCTTCTGGTGGTAATAAGATGTTAAAATTTATGTCTTTTGTGCTCTCATCTCTTCAGAAGAGCATGATAAAGTCCTTGAATAATCAGGAAGAAGAAAGAAAGGACTTCGCTGAAATTCTCAAAGTTCTCAATGAGTTGGACAACACTTTGAAGAAGAACACGTATGAGACTCATATAGCCGTCAAACCGAATTGTTGGACATTGAGAGGCAATTCAATGATGAACGTCACAAGGAAACCTTGGAAGAATTTAGTCTAGTGAAGAATCAGATGGTGGAAATTCAGGGTTGCTTGAGCAGAAATGATAATGAACGACAGGAATTTGCGGACTCCATTGCAAGAAAGTTTCAAGCAAAGGAGAACGCAAAGGCTAATGTTGAAAAAGAAAAACCTCGACCCGCTCAAGGTGAATCAAGTAGAAGAAATGATGGTGTGTCAACCGGCACTAGATCCAGACGAGCCCCAAGCAACGATGATAATCATAGGCCAACCAAGAGAGGTGGAGGTCGTAGTGGTGTTGATCGTGGAGGCAGAAACAGTGGAGGTGGCCGTAGTAGGCTATCCAATGTTGATCAAGGTGGTCGTGCCAGTGGTGGTGACTGTGGTGGAAGATTAAGTGGAGGCAGTCGTGGTGGTCGCGGTTATCCTCCTTATCTCAACATGCTTCCCGGTCAAGAAATGAGTCCAACCGATCCTCGAGTTAAAAGGGAAGAACAATAATTTCTTTTCCTCTACTCTATTTAAGTCCTTCAAACAATGTTTCTTTGATGGTTTTTCGAATATTGGTTTTGGAAGTTTGATGTAAGTGAACAAGGGTTTGTTTTATCTATATGATGAATGCATATTTTGGTATATGTATGCAGGTTTCCAATTTCTTCATTGGGTCAAATTATTTTGACTAAGTGTTGAAATAATTTAACCATTGAGATTTTGATGATGAAATGACTTATGAGTTTTGATGCAGGTGTATCGAAATCATACTTTATAAGATTTGACTCTAATGAGGATCATTAAACCGATTTTGGCATTAGATACATAGAATTAGACGAACAGTCTAACTCATCAGAGTTAGACGTGTAGTCTAATAAATGAATAGAATTAGACGTACAGTCTAACTCATCGGAGTTAGACATGTAGTCTAATGAATGCATAGAATTAGATGTACAGTCTAACTCATCGAAGTTAGACGGGTAGTCTAATGAATGCATAGAATTAGATGTACAGTCTAACTCATCGGAGTTAGACATGTAGTCTAATGTATACGGAATTAGACGTAAGACTAATGTATACGGAATTAGACATAAGTCTAATGTATTCGAAATTAGACGTACAGTCTAACTCAGCGGAGTTAGACGTGTAGTCTAATAGACTTGTAATTAGACAGATTGTCTAATAGATATTCGGAATTAGACGTACAGTCTAACTCATCGGAGTTAGACGTGTAGTCTAATATATTTGCAATTAGACGGATAGTCTAATATGTGCGAAATTAGACGTGCAGTCTAACTCAATGGAGTTAGACGTGCAGTCTAATAGAAAGTAAAAGTTAGACGTGAGTCTAACTCCTTCAGATAAGTCTGAGGTAGAACCGGAATTAGACGTGCAGTCTAACTCAGTGGAGTTAGACGTGCAGTCTAATGGTTATTGGATAATTAGACGTGTAGTCTAATTAGTGACAGTTAGACGTGAGTCTAACTCCTTCAGACAAGTTTGAGGTAGAACCGGAATTAGATGAGTAGTCTAACTCAGTGGAGTTAGTCTAATGGTTTTTGGATAATTAGACGTGTAGTCTAATTAGTGAAAGTTAGACGTGAGTCTAACTCCTTCAGACAATTCTGAGGTAGAACTGGAATTAGACGTGTAGTCTAACTCAGTGGAGTTAAACGTGAAGTCTAATGGTTATTGTAATTAGACGTGTAGTCTAATTCTATTAGACCAGGCGGTCTAATAGACTCAGTTATTAGAAGGAGATGTTTGATTTCATTAGACTGATTTTCACAATCCGTACGTCTAATGCTCAGTTTAAGCAGTATGCTTGAAGCTAGCATTTCACCTACCCACGTGCTATAGCTGTACCTTACTCCTGCTCCACTTTCTAGTGAAGATTAGTACAACAGCTATATGCAACCAACCAAGGAATGCCACTTAAGAGAATTTTCATCACATTACTTGTTTTGCAGGTACATCCCTGATGGAATATCCGGTGCACTACTAGTGATGTACGGCCACGATTCTTGTGCTCAAAATCTATTGTGTACAATGGAGGTTTTCCAATGGAAGAGTGCCACGTATCATTCTAAAAGATTCGACCGTTAGCTCCTGCTCATTATTTAACAAATCTAAAGGACAACGGACAATCAACCTTAACATGAAGAACTGCTAACCTTACGAACTTGCCGATCTTGAGAGAATTCAAGTCTTTGAATATTCATGCTGTGAAGCTTCTTTCTAATTGTACTGTGTGTGAATCAAGAGAGAGCTAGAATCAAAACACCTTTAGCTGAGTGATATTTTTCATCTTGTAATTTAACAGAAAGTGTTATGTTCAATAGTGAGTTAAGTGTATTTAAACTGTATTTGATTCGAATCATATTATAGTGAATCCTTCCGGTGGTTGGAAGAAGGGGTGACGTAGGAGAGTTTCTCCGAACATCCATAAACAAACTTGTTAGATAAAATTAGATCGGTTAAATAGAACTTAATAAAAAAAACTTCTTGTGCAGAAAACGGTCAAGTTACTCAACCGGTCAAGTTACTCAATCGGTCAAGCAATCCAACCGAACAAGAACTAACCGAACAAGAAGATAAGACCGGTCAAAACAGAAGGCCAATATCATTGAACATTCGGTCAATCAGAAGCTATGGAAAACCGGAAGTCATCCGGTTAACATAAACAACCGACCAGTACAAATAGATACTTCGAGTATCTATTGAGGATGATACCGAAGGAACAGACTTTAGTATTGCCATATTCATACAAGTCTAAGGACAGTCTGAAGGCTGCAGAAGATTGTCCGACAAGATCTTTCCACTCTAGGATAAATCAGAGACGAAATCTTCCAGGTACAGGCAACTGTCCAAACGACAGTTGCCATATTGAGTAAAAGACAAACCTAGCCGGTTTGACCGCCAGGTCTGAAGACTAGACCGCCAAGTCTGAATCACTGAACCTCTGCTCAACCAATCAGATTCAAGGAAATGAAATGTGACCGTTGGCACATTTCACCTATAAAAGAAGGAGCTGAAGAGGAATAAAGGCGGTTACAAGTTTTGAGAGTTTTCTACAACAAAAGTCACAAATCGTGTTCTATCTCTCTAAATTAAAAGAGCTTAAGTGTGTAGTTGAAGAGTGATTACAATTTCGGTTACAATTGTACGAGTGTTATCGAGCAGAAAATAAGTCTCGATCGGATTGTGTTTGTGTATTCCTTAGTGAATATCCTTCTCGCGGTTTCAAGAGGAAGGGGTGACGTAGGAGTTTATCTCCGAACATCCATAAAATTCTATCTTGTTATTTACTTTCTGCCGGTCTTGTATCATAACCGATTCTACTTAAACCGAGTTACATCATCATAACCGAATTACCGAATCCCAAAAACCGACCTACCATACTCCAAACCGACTTCATCCAAATCCAGTTCTGCCTATCTCTTGTGTGTGCTGCTTCAACCTGAAACAAACCACTTCCGCACTTGAACTCGGTTCAAGGGTTTGTGACAGTTTGTGTAGTATTGAAACCCATGTATTAATCTCTAACAGGATTAATCACCAACCTTTGAGTGAGACGCGACAACCGGCCAGACCCCGGTCCGCCAGTCGCGATCTAGATCCTAATAATTGGTATCAGAACAGTTAGTTTCAATACTCAAGCAAGCATGTCGTTTGATAGGCCCCCAATGCTAGAAGGTGACGACTTTGCCAACTAGAAGGCACGCATGCACCTGCATTTAATCACCATGGATGACGAGATGCAGTTCATCCTATCTGAAGGACCAGTAAATATTGATAAAGACAGAAAGGACTGGACAGCTGAAGACAGGAGAAGAAACAATCTGGACAACCATGCCAGAAACCGCATCTCTAACAGTTTGAACAGAAATACGTTCTGAAAGGTCAGAGACTACAAAACCGCAAAGGAAATATGGGAAGAAGTGATTCAGATTCATGAGGGAAATGAAAGAACCAAGGAAAACAATATAATGGTGGCCACCCAGAAGTTTGAAAACATCATGATGAGACCGGGAGAAACAATGAGGGAATACATTGACCGGTTCACAGGTGTGATAGACGAGCTATCAACTCTTCGCAAGAAGTATGACAACAAGGAAGTCATCATGAAAGCGTTAAGATCTCTTCCAAGTGCATGGGACATAAAGACAATGGTGATGAGGGAATCAAACTGTCTAAGCAAGATGAAGCTACACGATGTATTCGAAGATCTCAAGGCATATGAGTTTGAAATGAGATCTAGGACTGAAGAAGAAGTCTCAGCCTCAACTTCAACACATCCACAGAACCGGTTGCTCCTACACCGATCAGAACCGCTGAACAGTTCACCGAGGATGCCATGGCAATACTTGCACAGAAATTTGGCAGATTCATGAAAAGAAGTCAACCAACAAATAACAACTATAACTACGATGATAAATTTAATGTTAGATGTTATAACTGTAACTGTTTTGGACATTTCAGGTGGGAATGCAGAAAACTGAGGCGAGATGACCATAAACCGGACGATCAGAAACACCGAAATAACTATCAACAAACCGGTGAAGTAGTGAAGTTCAGAAAGCATTGATAGCCGATGATGGAGGAAGCTAATGGGCTCACAGTGATAGTGATGATGAACTCACATGCCTAATGGCAAACGAGGAACAGGTATTCGACTCTCCCTGTGATGAATTTACTAAAGATGAGTTATTCAATGCACTAAATGATATGGTAGCAGAGTATAAGAACTTATTAACATTATTACCCAACTTTAGAACCGACCTCATAGCACCTACCTTGACCGAACCAAAAACCATACAACCTGATAGAATCCTGGAAACCGAGATAGCACCGGAATTACCCTCTAAGACCAAACAGTTCGAGGAATCAGTCAAAGAGCTGACCGAAGAGGATGAGGCCCGAATCCAGTATCGAATAGCCGCATGGAAAAGATCCAGTGAAGTGGTGAACAAAATGTGTAGTTATAATAGACACCCTAAGTGCATGTTTGGTCTTGGATACAAGAACAACAGATCCAACAACCAGAACCACTTCGACAAAATGAGACTCACAAAGGATAATCTCCCCTTTGTAAGTTTTGTGAAGAGTTCCTTAACCGATGAAGAGGAATTAAGTGCCTCATATCCGGAAGACGAACTAATCTATGTAGGTCCAACTAATTTTGAAAATGGCTTCACCCTGAGAAAAGGAAAGTCAACCGACCCAAAGGTAAGAAAGTCGAACCGCATAGGGTAAACCAAAGACCACCTCCGAATAAGGCACCTTTAGGAAAGCAGAAAGACTCCAAACCAAGTGCAGGAAAACTAGTTAGAACCATAACCGGGAAAGTTGTCTGACTTGTTAAAATTTGGATACCTAAGGGACTAATCGCTTTTGGACCCAAGTAAATGTGGGTACCAAATAGTTGTAAATATGTATATTTTGCAGGATATGAAGAAATGGCTAGGAAACTCTGAATGGTACCTGGATAGCAGTTGCTCCAGACACATGACTGGAAACAACAATCTTCTAACCGACATCAGAATAGAAACCGGTGCAATGATCACCTTCGGTGACAACTCAAAAGGTAGAACTGTGGGCAAGGGTAAGATTGTCCATGGTAATTTAACAATTGATAATGTACTCTTAGTTGAAAACCTACATTTTAACCTTCTAAGCATTAGTCAAATGTGTGATGCTGGATACACTGTAGAATTCCTCAAACATGCATGCTTAGTTAAAAATTCTCATGGTATCAAACTACTAACCGGAAATAGGTTAGGGAATATATACAAGGTAGATTGGAAGAATAAAGTAGAATACCCTGTTTGCATGGTGGCTAAACTCGATCAAACCTGGCTATGGCATAAAAGGTTGAACCACTTAAACCTGAAAACTTTAAACTATATCCGCGGTAAAAAGCTAGTTGAAGGAACACCTGACATAGTATTCAATAAAGATAAGGTCTGTTCAGCATGTCAAATGGGTAAACAAACTAAGTCAACCTTTAAGATTAAAGGACACATTCAATCTAACCGATGCTTAGATCTTCTTCACATGGACCTATTTGGACCAATTAGGGTCGTCAGCCTAGGAGGTATGCTATACACCATGGTAATTGTTGATGATTATTCTAGATATACATGGGTAATATTCTTGGCATCCAAACGTGAAACCACATCAAATTTGATTACGCTGCTTAAACATTTGCAAAATGAAAAATCAACACGCATTAATAGCATTAGGAGTGATAGAGGAACCGAATTTACAAACAGTACTCTAAATGCATTCCTTGATGAATCCGGTATTAGAAACGAGTTGTCTAGTACTAGGACTCCTCAACAGAACGGCCTGGCAGAGAGAAGAAACCGAACTCTCAAGAAAGTCGCACGGTCCATGATAGTCGATTCGGGTATTACCCAGAAATTCTGGGCTGAAGCTATCAACACTACATGTCACACATAAAATCGGTCTCTGATTAACAAGTTTCACAACAAAACACCATATGAAGTATACTTTGATAGGACTCCTAACCTTAACTATCTTAAGATTTTCGGTTGTAAATGTTACATTCACATAAATGGAAAATCCTACCTATCTGCTTTTGATGCAAAATCCGGTATTGGGATTATGTTAGGTTACTCAGCAGTTAGTAAAGCTTATAGAGTGTACAATACTAGAACTTTAACCGTGGAGGAATCACTTCATGTCGTTTTCGATGAATCGGTTGAAAGCAATATTGCATCATCCTTTGAT
Organism: Impatiens glandulifera; assembly: GCF_907164915.1. Classification (NCBI taxonomy): domain Eukaryota; kingdom Viridiplantae; phylum Streptophyta; class Magnoliopsida; order Ericales; family Balsaminaceae; genus Impatiens; species Impatiens glandulifera. The sequence goes on from NC_061866.1 coordinate 21,860,784, forward strand.
CTACACAACAGATTAGAAAATAACAATATTCATTCTGTTAGTGAAGATTTGATCCCAGTTTTCAGACGGTTTGTCCATGACCAAATGGGTAATAATGAAAACCAGCCGGATCAAGCTGTCACACGGCAGGAAGCTGACACCTCGGTTCAAACTGAGGAAATCGGTCGATCTGACACTCTTGTTCAGCCTACCGATATGACTAGCCTTGATCAAGTAAACGGTGATTTGGTAGACACTCCTAAACCGAATCTCAAAAGGAACACAAATCATCCTCCTGAGCTAATTATAGGTGACCCTTCAGAACCCGTTCAAACTATGCGACAAATTCTGGAGGAATACTTTAATTCCGCTTTTATATCCCAGATTGAGCCGAAAAGAGTGGATGAAGCATTGTCAGATTCGGATTGGATCTTGGGAATGCAAGAAGAGTTAAACCAGTTTGAGAGTAATAAAGTCTGGTACCTAGTCCTTAGACCGAAAGATCAACCGGTCATAGGAACAAGATGGGTATTTAGAAATAAACTCAATGAAGAAGGTTTGGTCACGAGGAACAAAGCCAGATTAGTGGCACAAGGATACAAACAGGAAAAAGGCATTGATTTTGAAGAATCATTTGCCCCAGTAGCTAGGATTGAAGCCATTAGGATTTTTCTGGCTTTTGCTGCTTTCAAAAATTTCAAAGTCTTTCAAAGGGATGTTAAAAGTGCATTTTTAAATGGTGAACTACGTGAAGAAGTGTATGTTGAACAACCACCCGGTTTCAAAAATGATGACCTTCCTAATCATGTATACCGCTTAAACAAAGCTTTATACGGTTTAAAGCAAGCTCCTAGAGCCTGGTATGATACACTAACCGCATTCTTATTAAAACATGATTTCACCATCGGTTCGGTGGACAAAACACTTTTTAAGTTTGAGAAAAATGAACACATCCTACTTGTTCAAATATATGTAGATGATATTATCTTCGGTTCAACCGATCCCAAGCTATGTGATAAATTCTCAACCTTGATGACTAACAAATTTGAAATGAGTATGATGGGAGAATTAAGCTTCTTTCTAGGTCTTCAGGTTAAGCAACTCGAAGGAGAAACTTTCATCAGTCAACCCAAATACACAAAGGAACTTCTAAAGAAATTTGGGATGGATACATGTTCCTCAGCCGCTACCCCCAATGAGCTCATCGGTCAAATTGGATACGGATGATGACGGTCAAGTAGTAGACTTGACAGCTTACCGAGGAATCGTCGGCTCTTTACTATACCTAACAGCAAGTAGACCGGATATACTATTTGCGTTCGGTGTGTGTGGAAGATTCCAGGCCAATCCAAAATAGTCTCATTACACAGCCGCAAAGCGAATCTTAAAATACCTAAGAAGTCGGTTTGTGGTATCCAAAGGATTCATCTTTTAACCTCACAAGTTACTCAGATGCAGATTATGCAGGTTGTAAAGTTGACAGAAAAAGTACCAGTGGAACATGCCAATTCCTAGGTGATCGGCTTGTTTTATGGCACAGCAAGAAACAGACATCGGTTGCCACGTCAACCGCAGAAGCTAAATATCTGGCAGCCGGAAGTTGCTGCTCACAACTTCTATGGATTCAACAACAACTGAAGGATTTCGGTATCACAACCGAAGAATCTCCGATTTTCTGTGATAATACAAGTGCCATAGAAATCACATACAATATGGTTCTACATTCAAGAACCATGCATATTGACATAAGGCATCACTTCATCCGGGAACATGTCATGTTAAAGCATATCCGGCTGGAATACGTATCAACAGAACAACAAGTAGCCGATATCTTCACAAAGCCTCTGCAGGAAGCTAAGTTTTCTCACTTCAGACTCATACTTGGTTTAACCGATATTAATCAGCTTATCTCTAAAAATGTTTAAAAAGGGAAATCGGTTTGAACAGAAAAAACCGGTAGTTCCTCCTAAATTGTCGGATTCCAAATTCACCAAGGTACCTATTGAAGAACCGCGCTGTCTATCAGTTGGAGTAAACCGACCGGTTACTTAGTGCATGCACCAATTAACCGCATCGGAACGAATGACTGAAAACCGACCAATTTGGAAATAGTTTACTTCGGATTATTTGGCCTCCGAACAAAAGTGGAATAATTATTCGTGTTTAGGTTTATCTGTTCTGAAAAGTTACCTTTTCAAAGAAAAATGGTCATACCTCAAAAGACGTGAAGATATGATATCTTTCACCGTCCAGGCCTATTACTCACATCCTAAGTTGTAGACATGCTTATTTCATGCAATTTGTTTCATCCTATGGTCAATAGAATACATCCACTGTCACCCACTGGATAATACTATCATCCCACCACTAATATATAACTTAGGCAAACATCAGACAAAATACTCACAAGTATCAACCTATCTTCTCACTAAGACAAAATGTCTCAATTTCCAAACATCCTTCAAGTGGATTTCGATTCAGCTCAAGGGACAGAGCACTATGAAGTCTTCAAGATGATTAAGTCACTTGAAGACACCGGTCTAAAATAATTTCTAGATGACAAACATGTCATCTTTCCCGAAACCGTCCTGGAATTTTTCTACAACGTCAGGGTTTTACGAGGTACACCTCACTTCGACACCCACATTCAGTCTAAAGTCGGAGGAATTGTGTTTGATTTCATAGAAAGTGACTTCGCCAGATGCTTCAATCTTCCGAAGAGAGGGCTCACTGACCTAAATGTTTCGGCTGAACTAAAGGCCGAAATTTCCTTAAGCTTTTCTCGATCAAACCGCCCGGTTAGTGACCATGGTGTTAGGTCATCACTGAGGGCTGAATACCAGGTTCTTAATGACATCATCGGTCGAGGCATCCTAGGTAGGGATGTGACCAACACTTACTGTGCTGCAGTTTTTTAACATGATGACGGCTATCATAATAGGCACGCCAGTCAACTAGTCAAGGGTGTTGTTCGATGTCCTGATCTGGATGATCGGCATTCGCCAAACCGGCCTCATCCCCCAGATCAGCTGCCTGCTTTTAGAACTTGGGGTTCCACTCTGTCCGGGTGAAGGGTTGAACCAGGCCCAGGTCATAACCAAGGAGGTTGCCGACTCATTTTATGAGCGGTTTGAGAAGGCATGGAAAAGGAAGAACCGACACCTCAACTCCTCCGGCAATTAAGTCACACCTTCCTACAACCGGTCATTTTGTTGTACGCACCGGTTGTACCATTGCCCCACTCTACCATGATCATTTCGGTCCAGTCTATGTTATTTTCGGTTTTAACTATGTCCCTTTCGGTTTCATGTACTTTCCTCCATTAATGAAACGTAACTTTCAACTTCCAACTACATGGGTAATTACACAAACTTAGTTACTTTCTAACTAGATTCTTCACCTCGAGCTCCGCAACCGGTCAAAAGTAACTCCTTCCCAAGGAGTTTTGGAAACATAAATATTCTCTTCTTAAATAAGACAAAACTGAATTTCAGCATTAAATGCCCCTACTTTCCCTCCAATCTTCACACTATATAAGGAACCATCCCTTAACAATCCAACATACCTCAAACAGATTAGAACTTCTTAAACTCTCTATCTTAGCAAAATCTGAAAGCATGTCGAGCCGCACACTAAGGAACTATTTGAGCATTGATTTCGATTCAGTCCTTCAACATGATGATCTGGAAACGAAGGAACTCATGTTTGAATCACTAATCGACACCGGTCTTCGAGACTTTCTCGAAGAATCCGGGCCTATGCTCTTTCCAGAAGTACTGGAATTTTTCGACAATGCATACATAAGTGACGATGACAATGTCTCCACGGTAAGAAGGCACACCATCTCTCTGAGCGAATCCGAATTTGCTCAAATGTTCAATCTGCCCACCGAAGAGTTTTCCGACTTCCCATCTAGGGTGGGAAGAGCTGTGACCGACTATTCGGAACTGTTCTTCGGAACCGAGGTGCCGGTGGAAAACCACGGTCTGAAAATCTGCTTTGCCCACCACATCCAACTCCTATACGAGATTCTCAACCAATCCATTATTTGTCAATCTCTTAACCAACACTACTCCAAGAGGGTCTTCGACATGATGACCTACATTGTCAGCAACACCCCTATAAATTGGTCATCAGTCCTCTTCCAAAACCTGAGGACCATGGTCGAGACAACGAAAAGTCTCGGCTACGCCCCCACATAAGCCGGCTCATTCTTGAACACAGTTCAGATTTTGGACCGGGTACACCGGCGTGCCCATCAAATGTTCTCGATGAGGAAGGGGTGGAGGACAAGCTCTTTAGAATAGATATTACATAAGTTATAATTTTGTTTCTTATGTACTCTAAACCGATCAATGTATCGGTTTCTATCATGTACCTTTTCTTTCAATGATTATCTGATTTTTAAGCTTGATAACCGGGTCAAAAATCGCAATATTAGAATATCTATCTAACTGACTAATCGGTTGATATCGCTAAATTACTTCGTTGAAAAATCCGGTCAAAATCGAAAACCGCATCCTCACGGTCAAATAACCGACTCACCTAATAAACGGTTACAAGACAAACCGCTTCATCACTGGTTAAACAACCGCATCAAAAGCCCGCTCAAATCTCCCGCCCATCACTTCCCGCCCTTTGTTTCCCGCCTATAGCCTTTGGAGGGAAAATTCCCGTTCAATACTGATGTGACGGTTTGCGGCGGTTGGAATTCCAACCCGCGACTATAAATAGGGTCCTTAGTCATTTTCTTTAACTCTCATGCGAATCGGCTTCTCTCTCTAGCTCTCAAACATTTCATAAACTCTCAATCCTTCGATCTCACATTTTATTCCACCGAAAATGGGTCGCGAATCCGTGTTGTTCAAACACATAGTCCAGGTCGACTTCGAGGAAGTTCGAGCGAACGGCTCGGCGGAGGCACAGCGGGTGATAACCTAGATCTCCGAATCAGGTCTCGAGCACTTTCTGAACGGGCCATTAGTCTTATATCAGGATGCGGTCGACGAATTCTTCCAAACCGCCATCCTCACCGAGGGAACAATCATCGCAACTATATGCGGACAACGGCTAGAACTAACGAAGGAGTCAGTTGCTGAAATACTGCATTTATCAACCAAGGGGAGCGACTTCTCGGTGTTCACGGACGAAGAAACCTTCCAGACGGCTTTTCTGGGATCCTTCTGATACGGAGACCCCCATCGCGGTATCCGGTAAAAAGTCATCTCTTAAACCGGAATATAGACCGATGTGCGATATCTTCACCAAATCGGTCCAGGCGCGAGGAGGCAACTACGACAGCCTCACCCGGATAAAAATTGAGATGATTGTCGGTTTGGTCAACGGCATCAACATCAACTAGGCGAAGGTGGTTTTCACAAACCTGTGTGAGATGGTGGATCCGACATCTAATCGTTCATGGGGATACGCCATTCCACTTGGTAAAATAATGCGTCATTTCAACATTAACACCGGCCCTGGTGTTCTCCTCGCCCCCAGCAAGATTATAAAGTCCCATTAGTTCATCAAACCGGAGGACAGGCAAGGCAAAAAGAAGGCATCCGGTTCTATAAGCGGCCGAAAGAAGAAAGGAGCCAGTAAGAAAGAAGTTTCGGTCAAAGAAAAATCCGGAAGCAGGAGGGAGAAGCAAACAACCGGATCGGCTAATCCGCGGTCCGACACACCCAACACTGAAAATTCGGCATCAAGCTCTGACCGAACCATTTCCCAACGCACCGGAGGAGATCAGTCCGGTAAGGGGAAAGGACCAATAGTCAAAGAACAATCGGTCCGACAGGATGATGTTGATGTCGGCTCGGACGGAATACAGGAGGAAGATGACTCCGCGGATGAACACACCAGGCAAACGGCCGAGGACCTCGTAAACCGGATCATGGAAGAAATTCATGAGCAGGCTCACGCGGCATCCGATGTCTACAATCAATGGGCCCTGCACCGGCATCAGATATTCTACAAAAACATGCTTTCGGACCTCAATGCTAACCAGAAATTCGAGAAGCTGATTGAAATGGAGGCGGAGGTAGTCAACCTGACAAAGGCTCAAAGCGTCATGACCACCCTAAGATGAAGTAGGATGGTCGAACCGCATGCTCGGTTACTGGGGCTAACCGAACACATTCGACGTCTCCAAGAAAAGCATACTCTAGGGACACCGGACTCTTCCCTTGAGCTCTTGGTGTTAAACTTGCTAGCAGTCAAAGAAAGGGAACTGACCGGGGAGATGGCACGGCTCGAAGCGGAGCCCGAGCATCATAAGACGTTGAACTTCTCCAAATCCCCACCTGAGGATGATGGCGGTCAGAATCCGACCGATAATGAGCATTCCTCCCCTCCACCGGAACAGGATATCAACATCACCGACCTCAGGACGGGCACACCGATCACCGAACAGAGAGTCTCTGCTCAAACCGGGGATTCGGTACCGGCTATAACAGAAGAGAGGGCAAAGAACCTCATCGAAGAATTTGTCAACACCGCGATCCGGCCGTGGCAAAAGAAAATCAAGGAAACCGCGATTAAATCAGTCGAGATGATTGAGTCGACAAAGAAGGAGCTCAAATCCGCGGACGACCGGATCACGTCCGTTGAAGAAAATTACGGAAATACAGATCAGTTGTACAACGGTCATCTTGACAGAACCAAGGCTTTGGAGGAGACAACTCCGAAGATGGTTACCGACCTCGCTTCTGTCAGCCAAAAGGTCGTTATGATCGAACAATCTCAAGAAACAACCGATCAAAGGCTAAAGAAGGTTGATGAGGACCTTGCTCGATCCGGTGCCCAAGCCGGCTCTACACTTGAGAGGGTGGTGACCCTTGAATAAAATAATCCCAAGCTTGAAGCCAATCTAAAAGCGGTCACCGAACAGGTGGCGGAGTTAATAGAGGCAAAGCTGGCTGCCGATAAGGCAATTGAGGAGGCAAATGCTCTCGCGGCCTAGACGCTCCAAGATGCCCTGGACGAGCAGGCCCGGATTCAGAAAGAAACGGTACAGGCAGATGCGAACCTGGCCGGTCATATACAAACAATCGAGAACAGTGCACCGGCCATCGTAATCCAACAAAATAAAGATGTTGTTCGGCTACTCGTCCAATAGGAAACATATAATGAGTTCGTCAAGGCTCACAAGAAGTCCAAAGCGGTTGCTTCCCCTTCCGTTCCGGTTACACGAAAGAGGAAGGCTACTTCGAAGAGGGCGGAAATCATGACACTATTGGACAGAGTCACTGATACGGTTGTTGATCCTTCACTCAACCCAGCTCTGCAAGCCGATGAAGATTTCGAGGAAGAGGTCAACCACAGCTCAGAAGACAGCGGGGTTTCGATGCGGTTCCAATTAGATCGTTCGCTCAACCGATCTCTCCCTTCACCGGCACTTCAGGCGGTCAAGGATCCTCATCCAGGCTGGTTCCAGCGGTCAAGGGAAAAGCGACCAATGAACAGCTGGAAAAATTCTTGCCGCCCAGATTAAAGAAATAGGGGCTTTATTTAATTATCTTTCATATGTTTCCTTCAGTTAATATATATAAAGTATTTTTATCTTAGTATATTTCATTTATATATCTCAAGTATTTTTGGAAACCGGCCTACTTTTGCATTCTTACAGAGTTTTGAATATTTTAAATAAAATAATCAAAAAGGGAGAAATTGTTAATTAAAATATAAAAATTTTCCAAAATTTTTCTCAAAATCTTCCAAAATATTTCGAAAAATTCTCCCAAGTCAGTTTCCAAAAATCCGGCCAAATAAACTTTTAAAAACAACCGGCCTACTTTTGCATTCTTACAGAGTTTTGAATATTTTAAATAAAATAATCAAAAAGGGAGAAATTGTTAGATAAAATTAGATCAGTTAAATAGAACTTAACAAAAACAAACTTCTTGTGCAGAAAACGGTCAAGTTACTCAACCGGTCAAGTTACTCAACCGGTCAAGTTACTCAATCGGTCAAGCAATCCAACCGAACAAGAACCTAACCGAACAAGAAGATAAGACCGGTCAAATCAGAAGGCCAAAATCATTGAACATTCGGTCAATCAGAAGCTATGGAAAAACCGGAAGTCATCCGGTTAACATAAACAATCGACCAGTACAAATAGATACTTCGAGTATCTATTGAGGATGATACCAAAGGAACAGACTTTCGTATTGCCATATTCATACAAGTCTGAGGACAGTCTGAAGGCTACAGAAGATCGTCCGACAAGATCTTTCCACTCCAGGATAAATCAGAGACGAAATCTTCCAGGTACAGGCAACTGTCCAACCGACAGTTGCCATATTGAGTAAAAGACAAACCTAGCCGGTTTGACCGCCAGGTCTGAAGACTAGACCGCCAGGTCTGAATCACTGAACCTCTACTCAACCAATCAGATTCAAGGAAATGAAATGTGACCGTTGGCACATTTCACATATAAAAGAAGGAGTTGAAGAGGAATAAAGGCGGTTACAAGTTCTGAGAGTTTTCTACAACAAAAGTCACAAATCGTGTTCTATCTCTCTAAATTAAAAGAGCTTATGTGTGTAGTTGAAGAGTGATTACAATTTCGGTTACAAATGTACGAGTGTTATCGAGCAGAAAATAAGTCTCGATCGGATTGTGGGTGACGTAAGAGTTTATCTCCGAACATCCATAAAATGTTATCTTATTATTTACTTTCTGTCGGTCTTGTGTCCTAACCGATTCTACTTAAACCGACTTACATCATCATAACCAAATTACCGAATCCCAAAAACCGACCTACCATACTCCAAACCGACTTCATCCAAATCTGGTTCTGCCTATCTCGTGTGTGTGCTGCTTCAACCTGAAACAAACCACTTCCGCACTTGAACTCGGTTCAAGGGTTTGTGACAGTTTGTGTAGTATTGAAACCCAGGTATTAATCTCTAACCGGATTAATCACCAACCTTTGAGTGAGACGCGACAACTGGCCAGACCCCGGTCCGCCAGCCGTGATCTAGATCCTAAAAAAACTGATGTGTTCTTTCATTTCTGTCATCTTTTCATATTTCATCTTGTGCTTCAAACCTAAGTAAACAGTTCCGCCTTGAATCTGTTTCAAGTGTTTACAAGTGTTTGCGTAGAATAGAAAGCGAATTAAATCCTTAACATGATTTCTTTCAAACCGTTTTTCATAAGCCTTCATCCTTAGCCAGACCCCCGTCTCTATCGATAAAGCCGATCCTATCAAATTATTCTGTTAAGAAAGTCACTCTTAACGTCCATTTGAAAAACCTTGAAGTTTTTAAAAGTAGTGAATGCTAGAAAAATTCTGATAGCCTCAAGTCTGGCGACATGAGAAAATGACTCCTCGAAGTCAATGTCTTCCTCTTATATGTAGCCTTGGGTAGGGATGTAAATGAGCCGAGCCGAGCCGAATAGTATCATGCTTCGGACTCAAGCTCGGCTCGAGCTCGTTTCGAGCTTTTACAATCTAACTCGAGCTCGGCTCGTATGGATTTATTTGAGCTCACGAGCCGCTTGTGCTCGGCTCGTTTAAAGCTCGTTTAGAAACTCGTTTAGAAAGCTCGTTAAGAGCTCGTTTAAAGTTCGTTTATAAATTGAACAATGAAATGAATGCAACATTAAAATTATAATTATGAATATAATCATGTAATAATATTAATTATTATAATATATATTTATATATTACTATTTTTTTTAATAATTTACAAATTATATTTAAACAATATTGTAATTGAACGTGTTTGTGAGCTTATAAACGAACTTGTTCACGAGTTTATAAGCGAGCCTATAAACGAACATGTTCGTGAGATTACAAGCCGAATATCGAGAAGTTCAAGCTCGACTCGTTTAAATTTTCGAGCTTTTAAACGAGCTTGAGCTCGGCTCGTTAAGACTAACGAACGAGCTCGAACGAGCTTTTTGTCGAGCCGAGATTCGAATAGCTCGCGAGCAGCTCGGTTCATTTACATCCCTAGCCTTGGGCCACTAGTTTAGCCTTGTTCCTCGTGACCAAACCATCTTCATTTAGTTTGATGCAAAAGACCCATTTGGTTCTAATGGCAGATTGATTTGTTGGTCTTGGAACCAAATGTCATACTTTGTTTCTTTCGAACTTGTTTAGCTCCTCTAGCATTGCAAGGATCTAATTTGGATCAAGCAATACTTCGTCAACTATCTTAGGCTCAATCTGTGAGATAAAAACAGAGTTCGCATACTCATCTAATGATTAATGTATGGTCCTAAGAGGTGCAGAAGGGTCACCTATAACTAGATCAGGAGGATGATTTCTGTTCCATTTGAAGTTTGGTCCTGAAACATTTTCTGACCGACCGGTTATTTGGTCAAGATTTGATTCATCGTTTGGTTGATCAAGATCTGACCGACCAGTTTGCTCAGAGTTATCCAGACTATCAGGGGTCTTTTGAGGTGCGGTCTGATTTTATTGAATTTCAACATTCTCAACCGTCTGGTCAGAAGCAATATTTCGATTGATTTGGACTTCATTTTCGCTATCAGACTGGAAAATTACATCCTCCATTCTATTAGACAAATCAATGGAAATAGAAGTGTTACTTTCAACAGATTCATCAAACACAACATGGGATGATTCTTCAATAGTTAAAGTTTGCTTATTATAAACTCTATATGCTTTACTTACTGAAGAATATCATAACATGATACCAACATCAGATTTGGCATTAAAAGCGATCAAATAATTCTTGTCATTGTTATGAATGTAACACTTACAACCAAAAATCCTAAAATATTTAACATTATGAGTTTTTCTATGGTAAATTTCATAAGGTGTTTCGTTAAATCTTTTATTAATCATTGACCGGTTTTGAGTATAACCAATTGTGTTAATGGCCTCTGCCCAAAACTTTTGAGCCACTCTAGATTCGGCTAGCATTGATCTAGCCGCCTCCTTAAGGGTCATGTTTCTCCTTTCAGCCAAACTATTTTGTTGTGGAGTTCTGGCACTAGACAACTCTTGTTTAATACCGGATTCCTCAAGGTAAGAAGACATAGTCCTATTAGTAAACTCAGTACCCCTATCACTTCTAATTTTATTAATACTTATCGATTTTTCATTTGCACTCTTTTGAGCATTTTTATCAAATTAGGAGTAGCTTGATCTTTAGATACTAAGAAGATAACCCAGGTAAATCTAAAGTAGTCATCAATAATTACTAAGGTATATGCCATGCCTCCTAAACTAGCTACCTTAACTACACTAAAGAGATCCATAGGCAAGAATTCTAAGCATCTTTCAGATTGAATGTTACCTTTATTTTTAAAAGTTGACTTGATCTGTTTGCCCATCTGGAAAGCAGAGTAAACTTTATCTTTAGAAAACTTTAATTTAGGAATTCATTCAACAAGTTCTTTAGAGAAAATAGAGTTAATAGTCTTAAAATTTAAGTGATTAAGTCTCTTATGCCAAAACAGTTTTGATCATTCTTAGTTATCATGCAAATAGGATTAGCTGATTTGTTTTTCTAATTGAACTTATAAACATTACTTATCCTATACCCTATCAACAGAGTACTTCCTTGTTGATTCTTGACTATGCATGCTTGCTTATGAAATTCAACAATATATCATATATCACACATTTGACTTATACTAAGCAGGTTATAACAGTTTTTTAACAAGTAACACGTTGTTTATGTTGAGATTACCATGGACAATCTTACCCTTGCCCGTAGTCTTACCCTTGGAATTATCACCGAATGTGATTTTTGATCTAGATTGCTTCACAATGTTGGTAAGAAGCTTACTATTTCTAGTCATATGCCTTGAGCATCCACTATCCAAGTATCATTCTAAATTCTCCAAGCATATGACTTGTTTACCTTGCAAGATAAAACTATTTACACCTTTTGGTACCCACATTTAATTGGGTCCACAGTTGAACAGCCCTTTAGGGATCCATACTTGTGTTATTTTGATGAACCTCTCATTGTTAGTCTTGATAATTCTACATGCACTAGGCTTAACATCTCTTCGTCTGCCTTTAGATGAGTCATAATGTTTTGAGGATGAGTTTTGATGATACCTCCTTAACCGCTTGTCATGTTCATGTCTAGATGACCGGTGGCTTTCCTTCTCTCAGGGTTAAGCCACCATGACTTGTTAATTAGCTCCACATTTTTTAGTTGCTTTTTAGTTACTGACTCATTTGCATCGTGACTTGCTTTAGTATTAGTTGTGGTACCCTTGATAAAACTTATGGAAGGAAATTTGTGTTTCTTGGGTTTCAACTTTTGCATGACTTATCCTAGTTGTTGCTGTCATAGCCTAGTCCAAATTTGCAGTTAGTCGGCCTTTGATAACTCGTCATCTAATTGACCGCATCCCCAAACTTAGTCCATGCTGCAATCACATAGTTGGTTCTCTCGTTTTCTTTGGTCAATAGTTGTACTGTCTTTTTAAGCTTCTAATTCTTAGAGGATAGTTTATTTACTTTACCAATTGTGTGACCTGGTTGAGTTGAAACGAGAACAGACAATTTCTTGCACTCAGTGATCAAGTCATCTCGAGTGAACTCTTTAGAGGCAAAGTCAAATACCTCTTCAAAATTGGCCATGAAGCACCTGACTTCTTCATAATCACTAGAGTCAGAGTCACTTTGATCCCACTTGCTTTAGCTTTCTCCAGCCACCATTTTTTTATCCTTATTGTGGTTGGATGATTTATGATCCTCTTTATATTTCTAATCATATAACTTTCTATCGTCTTTCCTTAGCTTCCGGCGTTCCGACTTGTAATGACCTAAAGTGTCACAGTTGAAACAACGAATGTTAGCCTTATAATCATTAGACTTGTTGTTGTTTTGAAAATATGAGTTAGATTGATTCTTCCTCGTGAATTTGCGAAACTTCTTGACAATCAATGTCATCGCATCTTCGCTGAACTGCTTAGCTGACTTGATGGGTTCAAGGACTGCTGGTTCCATAGATGACATCAACGCCCTGGTTACGTTCGAGGATGAAGGCTCATCTTCATTCCTTGAATTCATCTCGAACTCGTGAGCTTTCAGATCCTCTCATTCTGAATCCTCCAAGCATCTGACTTGTTTACCCTGCAAGATAAAACTATGTACACCTTTTAGTACACACATTTAATTGGGTCCACAATTGATCAGTCCTTTGGGGATCCATACTTGTGTTATTTTGATGAACCTCCTAGTGTTAGTCTTGATAATTTTACATACACTAGGCTTAACATTTCTTCGTCTGCCTTTAGATGAGTCATAATGTTTTGAGAATGAGTTTTGATGATACCTCCTTAACCGCTTCTCATGTTCATGTCCAGCTGACCGGTTGGCTTACCTTCTCTCAGGATTAAGCCAGCATGACTTGTCAGTTAGCTCCACATTTTTTAGTTTCTTTTTAGTTACTGACTCATTTGCATCGTGACTTGCTTGAGTATCAGTTGAGGTACCCTTGACAAAACTTATGGAAGGAAATTTGTCTTTCTTGGGTTTCAACTTTTTGCATCACTTGTCCTAGTTGTTGTTGTCATAGCCTAGTCCAAATTTGCAGTTAGTCGGTCTTTGATAACTCATCATCTAATTGACCGCATCCCCAAACTTAGTCCATGTTGCAATCACATAGTTGGTTCTCTCGTTTTCTTTTGTCAATAGTTGTACTGTCTCTTTAAGCTTCTCATTCTTAGAGGATAGTTAATTTATTTTACCAGTTGTGTTACCTGTTTGAGTTGAAACGAGAATAGACAGTTTCTTGTACTCAATGACCATATCATTGAGTGCTGTAATCAAGCCGTCTCGAGTGAACTCTTCAGAGGCAAAGTCAAATCCATCTTCATCATTGGCCATGAAGCACCTAACTTCTTCATAATCACTAGAGTTAGAGTCACTTTGAGCCCACTTGCTTTTGCTTTCTTCAGCCACCATTTCTTTTTGATCCTTATTGTGGTTGGATGATTTATGATCCTCTTTATGTTTCTGATCAGATAGCTTTCTATCGTCTCTCCTTGGCTTCCGGCATTCCGACTTGTAATGACCTAAAGTGTCACAGTTGAAACAACGAATGTTAGCCTTATAATCATTAGACTTGTTGTTGTTTTGAAAAGATGAGTTAGATTGATTCTTCCTCATTAATTTGCCAAACTTCTTGACAAGCAATGTCATTGCATCTTCGCTGAACTACTTGCTGACTTAATGGGTTCAGGGACTACTAGTTCCATAGATGACATCAATGCCCTGGTTACGTTCAAGAATGAAGGCTCATCTTCATTCCTTGAATTCATCTCGAACTCATGAGCTTTCAGATCCTCTCATTATGAATCCTCCAAGCATTTGACTTTTTTACTCTGTAAGATAAAACTATTTACACATTTATGTACCCACATTTAATTGGGTCCACAATTTATCAGTCCTTTGGGGATCCATACTTGTGTAATTTTGATGAACCTCCCAGTGTTAGTCTTGATAATTTTACATGCACTAGGTTTTACATTTCTTCGTCTGCCTTTAGATGAGTCATAATGTTTTGAGAATGAGTTTTGATGATACCTCCTTAACCACTTGTCATGTTCATGTCAAGCTGACCGGTTGGCTTACCTTCTCTCAGGGTTAAGCTAGCATGACTTGTTAGTTAGCTCCACATTTTTGAGTTGCTTTTTAGTTACTGACTCATTTGCATCGTGACTTGCTTGAGTATCAATTGAGGTACCCTTGACAAAACTTATGGAAGGAAATTTGTCTTTCTTGGGTTTCAACTCTTTGCATGACTTGTTTTAGTTGTTGTTGTCATAGCCTAGTCCAAATTTGCAGTTAGTCGGCCTTTGATAACTCGTCATCTAATTGACCGCATCCCCAAACTTAGTCCATGCTGCAATCACATAGTTGGTTCTCTCGTTTTCTTTTGTCAATAGTTGTACTGTCTCTTTAAGCTTCTCATTCTTAGAGGATAGTTAATTTATTTTACCAGTTGTGTTACCTGTTTGAGTTGAAACGAGAAAAGACAGTTTCTTGTACTCAATGACCATATCATTGAGTGCAGTAATCAAGCCGTCTCAAGTGAACTCTTCAAAGGCAAAGTCAAATCCATCTTCATCATTGTCCATGAAGCACCTAACTTCTTCATAATCACTAGAGTTAGAGTCACTTTCAGCCCACTTGCTTTTGCTTTCTTCAGCCACCATTTCTTTTTTATCCTTATTGTGGTTGGATGATTTATGATCCTCTTTATGTTTCTGATCAGATAGCTTTCTATCGTCTCTCCTTGGTTTCCGGCATTCCGACTTGTAATGACCTAAAGTGTCACAGTTGAAACAACAAATGTTAGCCTTATAATCATTAGACTTGTTATTGTTTTGAAAAGATGAGTTAGATTGATTCTTCCTCATGAATTTGCCAAACTTCTTGACAAGCAATGTCATCGCATCTTCGCTGAACTGCTTAGCTGACTTGATGGGTTCAGGGACTGCTAGTTCCATAGATGACATCAACGCCCTGGTTACGTTCGAGGATGAAGGCTCATCTTCATTCCTTGAATTCATCTCGAACTCATGAGCTTTCAGATCATCAAACATGTCATACAACTGCATCTTGTGGAGGTTTATGGACTCCCTCATTACTGTTGTCTTAACCTCCCAAGCACTAGGAAGAACCTTCAACGCCTTGACTATAATTTCCTTATTGCCATAAACCTTTCCCAAAATGGAAAGTTTATTGACAATGCTTGTAAAATGTTCGTCAAACTCGTTCATCATTTCTCCAGGACGCATTTTGATGTTATCAAACTTCTGAGTGGCAACCAAGATTTTGTTCTCTTTGGTTTGTTCGTTTCCCTCATTGAGTTGAATGATCTTCTCCCATACTTCCTTGGTAATGGAACTTGCTCTAATCTTTGCAAACTTATTTTTATCATGGGTATTATATATGGCATTCTTGGCCAAGATGTCAAGGTTGTTCTTCCTTTTATCTTCATTGGTCTATTCGCATCTTTTCTTTTCAATCTTCATCAGGCCGTTAGTGATAACATACCACATGTCGTTGTCTTGCGAGGCCAAATACACCTACATACGTAGCATCCAATCAATGAAGTCTTCACTTCGGAACATGGGGGCTTGTTCGAGGTAGACATGATGACGTTCAAACGCTTGAATAGCTTAAGATATTCGATTTGATAATAATCCTGTGAGGGATTAGTATCTGTTTCTATTCTTCGCAAATCTTCACAAACTCTTGAAACAGATTCAAGTGCGGAGCTGTTTGTTTAGACTTTAAGCAGTAAGTAATGGGATTGAAAGAAGTAACACAAGAGATGGGGCATTTTATGGATGTTCGAAGTAGAAACTCTTACGTCACCCCTTCATCTCAACCTTGAGAAGGATAATCACTAGAAGATTTGGTTTGAATACAACATTTGTACAAACCCAGCCGGACAACCAAGACTTAGACACTACTTGTTTCCAAACTCCTAGCACACACTCGGTTGAACTGAAACAAATTTTGTCAACTTACAATACTGAGGACTCACACAGAATAAACAGTATGTAATACAATTTTATTATTCTAGCAAACTTGAGAGCTTTTAGGATTTTGAGAGTTTTAAAGAGTACTGAGAACAATCGGTGTTTTTACTTGTGAAAGTAGTTGATCGTTCACGAACTAGTAAAACCTTGTATGTCGCAAATTGTCCTTTATCTTGTTCTTAAGTATGCGAACTACAACGGACATATTTGCTTTAGAGGACACTTGTCCTAATTCTATTGACTGAGTTCCAGAATAGTACATTAGGGATGATCATATTTGATCTTGTCTGTACTTGAATAATAGTAAGTCAAATTCTCATTAATGGGATTACGATGTACGAAGAATGTACAACTTAGAATATTTGACTTGTCTTGGTTCATAGTAGTCTTTTATATGTCTGATTCTGCTGCCGTGTCAGACTTCTCATAACGAATGCTTATTCGGGAACTAAGGTTTATTAGGTACATGAAAGCCCTTATCCAAACTGCCAAACATGGGAAATACCAGAGACGCTTAATGTAGAGACGAATTGATAAATTACCGGAGACGTTTATCCAAAACCAATTTGAATAAATTACCGGGTGTGCCTCTTGATAAATAACCGGAAACATAAAATACCGGAGACGTTTATCCAAAAACTGATTTTGATAAACTACTAGGTACGCTTTTTTATAAAATACCGGAAGCATAAAATACCGGAGATGTTTATCCAAAAACCGATTTGGATAAACTACCGGGTACATTTCTTGATAAAATACCGGAAGCTCGTAAAATATCGGACGCATGCTTATAAATAAGTTGAACTACAAAATACTGGATACGTTTCAATATAAAACCGAAGATAAAATACCGGACGTGCCTTTGTAAAATACCAAAGTCACAAACTACCAGAAGCGTGTATGTAAAATACCGAAGTCACAAACTACCAGAAGCGCGTACGTAAAATACCGAAGTGGAGATAAAACAGGAAGCGCTTCTTTTATAAAACCGAAGTTTGATCAAATGCCGGATTTTGATCAACAACCGGACAACTTTTCATTTCCGGTTTTCTTCAATCTGCAAAAAATTGATTTAACACAGTTCAGTTCTTTATTTATACACTTATAGTTAATACTTTTATTTAACAATTTCTCCATTTTTGATTATTTAAGCTAAATATTCAAAATCTGGTGATTTTACAATTATTGGCTAATTATCCTAAGTTAATTAGCTATTTTGATATAACAGATACACTGTAAGCACCTTTGTGATTATTTATTCTAAATATATGTTGTTATATACCTGCATAGACGTTCAAGAAGTTTACTTTTCTTTTGAGTTTATTTGTTAAATATGAAAGATCTTTTGACCTTAGTGTAACAGGTATAGGTTTGTGGTTTGTGTTTTACATTTTGAGATTGATTTTGAAGTCGTCCATTCTAAGCTGAGGCTCAAGAAGGGTAACTTAAAATGAAATATGATGAAGATTTGAAGATTTAGTTAGGGTTTTCAAACCCTAATTGATCCACACTAACCTGATCGATAAATTTTTTATAGAAATTATTAGGTTTTACGTTTTATCTGTGTTTAAAAAGGAGCATGAAGATCCATATTCTTCATTTTGTCGGCCATTGTCTGAAGGTATAATGTTCCAAATCCGCAGGTCAAACCCGAGATTCGAAACCTGCATGCCAAATTCAACCAAAAACACACTAATGGGCTTTGAGTACACATTTATGTTTAGTTATATTATTTTTGGCCTAATATTAATTTATTTAAAGAGTGAAAAAACAAATAAATAAATTGAAAACAGAGGTCCAAATTTCAGTTCTATCCATTGTTTGGTCTATGAACTCTCAGTCAGTGCTGGTCTAATGCTATTTAGGTTTATTCTTATTTATTTATTTATTATATTAATTACATAATTACTTAAAAATTAAATAAATCCAAACTTAACAAGAAAATAATATTTTTATGTAAATTAAAATTCATTACCATTTTGGTCATTATTTATTTTCATATTTAATTGTTATTTCCTAAAATTAACTTTATATATATCATATATATTTTTTACAGATTATTATTTAATATTTTAATGCATGCCTATTAGTATTATAATTGTGTTTAGCATGATTGATTAGAAAAATATCTTAAAGATTTTTATATCTATAATTTAAATATTATTTTATAATCTCTCCATCTTCAAATCTCTGAATAGAATGAATGAATTAAAATCATTAATATAATTATTAAGTATAAACATGTTCGAACGATATTTTTTGAAAATTAATTTTTATACGTTTTATATAATAATTTATGTTTTTCATTCAAACATTAATAAGATATTTACTTAAATTAATGTTTAGTACGGTATGATACAAAATTCAAAATGTCCAAAATGTAAAGTGTAATAATAAATATTCTCTAAAGGTCAAAAATTGTTGAAGTAAAGACCTACGGGGCATTGTGAGACATTATACTTTTAGTCTTTTCCCACATGTAACAAAGGACCGAACTCGAATCTCTTAATTTCCTATTTTTTATAAATTAGGTGGCGACTAGTCATGAAGAAATTAAAATTTTGAAAATATTTAAAGTAATCTTATGACATACCTCCTATTAAACTACAAATCTCTTTTTGATTCGACTGGATGGTAAGTTATGGAGTTGTCTATAAATAGGGGTGAGCATTGGGTGGTTTAATCCGAAATCCAATCCAATCCGAATTTCTAAATACTAATTTGGATTGGATATTTCGGATTGGACTGAGATCGGATCGGATTGAGATCGGATTGAATTAAATCGGATTGGATTAGGATTATCTAAATTATCCAAACTATCTAAATAAAAATAAAAAAATTAATTAATTTTCTTTAAATTAAATTTAATCTCAATATAATATATATTTTATTTATCATCACTTGACAACGATATTTATTTTTATTTTTATTTTATTATTAGTATTATTGTTTTTATTGTTTTTTTCAGATTCAAATTTAATAATAATAAAAAATTCGATTTTTTTTAAAAAAAAAAATTTAAATTTTAAAAAAAAAAAAATTTTTAAAAATTGTTAACTAATTTCAAGCTGATATATATAAATATTTTTTAGTTTGGATTATCCAAACCATTTTTAATCCAATCCGTATCCGATCCGTATTAATTAGTAAAATGGTTTGGATTACGGATTGGATAAACTTAGTTTGGATTTAATACGGATCGGACAAAATGGATTGGTTTTACCCATTTGCTCACCCCTATCTATAAAGCCTCATTTTTATAAATTTAAAATTTTCAAACCTTAAAATTAATTTCCCTCACATTTGACTTGTTTTTTTCAAAACTTAAATTTATTTAAAAGAGAGATCCTAGAAAATAATTCAAGTTTTTTTGTCAACGTAAAAAATCGATCACGGCGCTAGCTTCGCTACAACAGGCTATGTGGCGCGTTCCTGAGCATTGGATGATATACATGCGCTCATCTGATGGCCCCGAATCCTGTTGCAACAGTTAAACATAGTTTCAGCACAGATTTATCATCTTTATTTTTAATAAAATGGTTATTAGAAATCAAATTTTAATCTTTTTCTTGAGTTTTTCTTCACTAAAAGTTCCAAAATAATATTTTTGGAAACATAAATAATAACAATTATGATAATTATTTTTATTTTTTAGATTTTTAAGAATTTTGGGTATTTATTTAAATGTTTTTAAGCCATATACTAAACATAATTTATTATTAAATCATAATTAAATAATTTCAACCCCTTATTGGGTTTAATTTGAATAAAATAAATACAATATTTTTACCTCGTGTTATTTTTAGATTTTTTTAATAATTTTCCTAATTGGAGTTTAATTATCACAATAATTAACCCTTTATTTGATTTTAATTCATCCTTTGGGTTATTTTGAATTTAAAAATTCAAAATATTATTTCAATATTATTAAAAATAATAATATTTTTTTATAAAATTGAATATGTTAAATTTTCATGCTTGAAAATCTAAAAAAAAATATTAAAAATTAATTTAAGAGAAAAATATGTTAATATAACTAAGAGACAAATAATTAAATCAATTGATTTATTATTATTAAAATATATTGCAAAATAGATTGTAATATATATATATATAATAATTAATTATTAATATATATACATATATAATTATTTATTTATTAGAAAAAAATATAAAATATAATTAAAAAGGAAACAAAAACATTGAAATTCAGTAGAATGAAGTTACATAATTAATTATTAATTTATTATATCCATATCCATTCCCTTAGGGTCCTATTTATATTTAATTAGGGTCCTATTTATAAACCTCATTAATTTTGTCTAACAAAAATATTCAAATCACTAACCGATGCACGACTCATTAATTTTTGCAAATCAAGGAATTAAGCTTTATCAAATATATATATATATATATATATATATATATATATATATATATATATATATATATATATATATATATATATATAATTAAAGAAAAAAATAAAAAGTAATTAATTAGAATGGAGAGAATATATATATTATATATTAAGATAAAAAAAATAAAAAATTAATTATTTAGAAGAAGGAAATTTATAATTTTACTGTAAGTTTAAAAATTATATTAAACGTTATTATATATATTATATAAAATTATTATGTACAAGAATGGATTTAACAATGAGCTGAGTTGGGCTTAAGCTCACCCATGAAAATAAATGTTAAATAATTAATTTTTAAAATTTAAAAAATATATATTATATTAAATATATCAAATAAAATAAAAAAATTCATATGAAAGTATATTAACTATATTAGTATATATATTTCAATTATTTTATCGATATTATAAGTATATTGAAAATACTGTACCGCAATATATCGAAAATATTGATTTTTAAGGTATACCAAAAAAAGAGTAAGGTATGATACCGATACCAAAATTGTTAATATGGTAAAGGTATGAGATTTTTAAAATTTTAGTATATCGAGATATACCGAAATAGTTTTTATAAATTAAAATATATATAATATATATATAATATTTATAAGGAAATAATTAAATAAATTTTATATTAATTTAATTATAGAAATATAATTTTTGAATAATATCAAAATATAATATTACTAAAATATTATTCAATGCAATTTCTACATTACCTATGAGATTGAAAAAAGATCCAACCAAACTTTCAATCTCTTCAAGTGATGAAAAAGAAGTAAAGTATTCAATCCTTTTAATTATTGTCAAAAATATTTTTACAATCTCATCATTAACAGTTGGTAGTGACTTTGTTTTCAGTTTAGGTAGAAGGATAATAGATACTTTTAAGAATAGTTTGAGTCCTAAAATGGTGAAAATATTGGCTTGCACAATAACTAAAGAACTTATAGAAATATTCTACAGATGATGATGAAATTGAATTATTTAAGAAAATTGAAAAAAATAAAAATAGTTAATTTTTTTATTAATTAAGTTTAAATTAATTATTTATTATTAATATTATTATTTAACCTGAGTTGTATTATCAATTTATAAAATAAAATTACAGATACAAATATGATTAAAGACTGTTCTGAATTTCACTCTCTCGCCTTCACTTTAATATAACTTGAAGACTATACTTATGTTTATTTCTGTTAACTCCAAAACTTTTGACCAACTTTAATTTTTAATATATTTTAGTTTTTACAAATGATGGATTTTAAAATTAGTATTTTAATTTATGATAAATATTTTTTCTTAGTTTTGTGTAACGTTTATATAGTAACTATATATAATTACATTTTTTAAAGTTAATATGTTTTTTAGGTATCAAAGGTATAATACCGATACCGTACCGAAATTAAGGTATACTGAAATCAAGGTAAGGTAAAGGTATCAATTTTTTGTATACCAAAATTAAGGTATACCGAAATCAAGATAAGGTAAATGTATGAATTTTTTGTATACCAAAATTTTAGGTAATGTATAAGGTATTGATAAAACATTAAGGTATACCGTACCGGTCCACTCCTAATTTTATATATAATAATTCTTCTATAGTTTCACTATTGATTTTATTTTTAATTTCCACCACACTCGCTTGTAAATAGACATATTTCTAAAAAGGTAAAATTATTTTCTTTTTAATTTTTTTTCTAATTTTCATGTTTTTAATTGGTATAATCGTCAATTTATGTATATATATCATATTTATAATTAATTTTATGTATGTTTGATTTAATGTAGAATTTTGAGACTTTTTCATGTTAGTATTACTTTTTTTCTTCTACTTTTTCATCATTATACTCTAAATCTGTAACTATTTAAAATATTTACTTGGACTTTTTAAATGTTTTTCGATCTTATATTTTAATTTTTTTGATAAAATATTCAATCTTAAAAATTGTGTATAAATATATAAAAAATGGAACATGAATTTGCTGCAAAGAAAGGAAAGACATTGATATCTTCATTCTTTAAAAACAGATATCGTCAAACTAGTGAAAATTCTCCATATGCGGTCTCTACAATCCAAAATCAATCTAGTGAAAGTCTTCAAATTTCCTCTTTTAACAACGAATATAATTCATTTTCTAATTCTATTGATCGAGGGGAAAAAAATACATATGTGAATATGATGTTAATGTACGAGATGAGATGCGTCGTTCTTATTTAAACTATAAACATTTTCGTGTGATACACACGGATAAGAATAAAAACAAAATAAATTAAAAAAATTATAATCATATTTATTCAATTTTTAAAATTATTAAAATAAAAAATATAATGCTCTGATTCCACATTTTATTCACTTAAATAAAATAACTTATTTTCTCACATATTTCATCACATATTTTTTCCGAATGAATCTCTCATCTCGTGACTTTACACTTTCACTTTATCAATCAAATATTTGATTCATATTTTTTAATAATTACCATTGTGACCTCACACTTTGGTCAATCAAATATTTGATTCATATTTATTTAACCACTTTCAAATGATACCGGTCTATTATCCCTCGGCAAACCACATCTCAATCATACTTAGTTAAAGATTATACTAGTTTTATTAGGTTGCAAGTTCGAAACATACAAATAGCATTTTTAATTTTATTTTAAACCGTTTTAAACTTATGGGCGGGTCAACCCACAATTCACCCAAGTAGACCATTTACTCTCACATAAACATCAAATTAACCACAGCTCTCGACCCGACAATTTGGACACTTTAAAAATTAAGTCTCATTATATATATAGATTAGTTAGTTAAAAATTGAACTTTTATTGTTAAAATATCTCACGTTCATCAAATTTGGTGTTGAATCTAAATATTAAGTGTTGTTAGCTTAGTTGGTTAAAAGGTTATACTTCTTTTGTTAGGTTGCATGTTCGAAACATACAAATAGCATTTTTAATTTTATTTTTAACCGTTTTAAGTTTATGGGCGGGTCAACCCACAATCCGACCCAAGTATCCATTTACTCTCACATAAATATCCAAATTAACCACAGCTCTCGACCCGACAATCCGAACACTTTAAAAATTAAGCATCATTATATATATATATATTAGTTAGTAAAAAAATTGAACTTTTATTGTTAAAATATCTCGCGTTCATCAAATTTGGTGTTGAATCTTCAATATAAAGTGTTGTTAGTCTAGTTGGTTAAAAGGTTGTATTTGTTTTGTTAGGTTGCATGTTCGAAACATACAAATAGCATTTTTTATTTTATTTTTAACTGTTTTAAGTTTATGGGCGGGTCAACCCACAATCCGACCCAAATATCCATTTACTCTCACATAAATCCAAATTAATCACAGCTCTCAACCTGACAATCCGAACACTTTAAAAATTAAGCATCATTATATATATATATATAGATATGGGGCATTATCAACCAAATATGTTAGAGTATCTAGGTACAAAATTTAGTACATTAAATTCAAGCCCACCACAAGTCAAAATCTTAGGTCCGTCCCTGGTTGTTCAGAAATAAACTCAATGAAAACGGTTTGGTTACGAGGAACAAAGCTAGATTAGTGGCACAAAGATACAAACAAGAAGAAGGCATTGATTTTGAAGAATCATTTGCTCCTATAGCTAGAATTGAAGCCATTAGAATTTTCTAGCATTTGCTGCTTTCAAAATATTTAAGGTGTTTCAAATGGATGTTAAAAGTGCATTTTTAAATGGTGAATTATGTGAAGAAGTATACGTTGAACAACCACCCGGTTTTAAAAATGCTGACCTGATTAGTCATGTGTATCGACTAAACAAAGCTCTTTACGGTTTAAAACAAGCTCCTAGGGCTTGGTATGATACTTTAACAAAATTCCTGATCAATCATAACTTCACTATAGGTTCAGTAGATAAAACCCTATTCAAATTCGAGAAAAAGGAACATATTCTACTTGTTCAAATATATGTAGATGACATTATTTTCGATTCAAATGATCCTAATCTATGTGATAAATTTTCAAAACTAATGACTAACAAGTTTCAAATGAGTATGATGGGAGAATTAAGCTTCTTCCTAGGTCTTCAAGTTCGACAAATCGAATGAGGAACATTCATTAACTAGTCTAAATACACAAAGGAACTACTAAAGAAATTTGGTATAGAAACATGTTCCCCTGCATCCACCCCAATGAGTTCATCAATCAAGCTAGATAAAGATGATGACGGTCAGGGAGTCGACCTGACAGCCTATCGTGGAATTATCGGTTCACTCCTCTACCTGACAGTAAGTCGACCAGACATATTATTTGCAGTTGGAGTGTGTGGAAGATTCCAGACTAATCCCAAACAATCTCACTACACAGCCGTCAAACGAATTCTGAAATATCTATAGGGAACCCCGAAAGTCGGACTATGGTATCCAAAGGACTCCAGTTTTAATCTAACAAGTTATTCTGATGCAGGATGTAAAGTTGATAAAAAAAAGTACTAGTGGAACATGTCAATTTTTAGGAGATCGACTTGTTTCATGGTACAGTAAGAAGCAAACATCGGTTGCTACGTCAACCGTAGAAGCTGAATACCTGGCAGATGGAAGTTGTTGTGCTCAACTTCTATGGATCCAACAGCAACTGAAAGATTTCGGTGTCACCGCTGAAGAGTCTCCAATATTCTGTGACAACACAAGTGCCATAGCAATTACATATAATCCGGTTCTACATTCAAGAACTAAGCATATTGATATAAGGCATCATTTCATCCGGGAACATGTCCAGCAGAAGCACATCCGGTTCGAATATATATCAATCGACCAACAAGTTGTCGACATTTTCACAAAGCCTCTGCAGGAAGCTAAGTTTTCTTTCTTTAGAAATATACTTGGTCTTGCCGATATGAATCAACTTATTTCTTAAACCGAAATGTTATTCCTTTAAAAAGAAAAATCGGCTCGGACAGACAAAACCAGCAGTTCTTCCTAAAATGTCGGAAAATGAAATTACCTGTATTTATTGAAAAATCGCATTGCTTATCAGTTATAGTAAACCGACCAGTTATTTAGTACTTAACCAAATAACTGTATCAGGACTACTAACTGAAAACCAACCGATTTGAATATACTTTACTTTGGAATATTTTGTTTCCCAACAAAAAGGGAATAACCGATTGCGTTTGGACGTATCTATTTTGAAAAGATTCATTTTCAAAACAAAGCAGTCATGCCTCAAAAGACGTGAAGATATGATATCTCTCACCGTCTAGGCTAATGACCTACATCCTTAGGTTATTATCACACCCAATCTTAGTAAAGATCTTTTATCCGACGGTTAATAACCTACATCGTGCATCATCCACTGGATAATATCATCAACTGCCATCTTACAATCTATTATATAAGTTAGATAAACATCAACAAATAATCACATTCTTAAATTATCTAACACTTCTTAGAAATCTCTCTCATCTCACTAAGAAACAAGATGTCTCATTCTTCATTCCAAAACATCCTTCAGATCGACTTCGACTCAGTTATCTGCACTAACCATTTCGAAATCTACAAAATAATAAAATCAGTGTAAAGTTTCGGCCTACGAACTTTCCTTGAAGACCGACACATTATCTTTCCTGATACCGTTCTTGAGTTCTTCCAGAACGCAAGAATCTTCTGTGGTACTCCCTTCTATGACACTCTCATCCAGTCCAAGGTGAGAGGTACAGTTTTTGAGTTTACCGAGAAAGACTTTGTTCGTTGTTATGACCTACCAAAAGAAGGTTTCACCAATCTCTCTCCTTCGGCGGAACAAAAGATTGCAATGTTTCAGCAGTTTTCTCGCTCTCCTCTCCCAGTTGATGATCATGGGGCAAGATCCTCGTTGAGGGCTGAATATCACTTGCTCAACGACATTGTTGGTAAGTCCATCCTTGGAAAGGATGTTACCAATGTCTTCTGCACCAAATCCTTTTATATCATGACCGTCATCACTAATGATGTTCCGGTCAACTGGTCAAGGTTGCTCTTTGACAACCTAATCTGGATGATCTCCACTCGTCACACCGGCTACATTCCTCAAATAAGCACTCTTCTTTTCGATCTCGGTGTTCCTCTCTGTCTGGGCGTGGGATTAAGCCCGTCTCAGATCATGACAAGAGAATCGGCCGACTCCTTCTTAGAATGCTTCGAGAAAGCTTGGAAGAAGAAGTAGAGAGGCAACTCCTCCACCAGCCGCTAAGGAACCACTTTATCGGACAACCGGTCATTTTGTTGCATGAACCGGTTGTATAATTAATTATGTCAATTTTTTGTACCAATGTCTCAATGTCGGTTTAATATTATCTACTTATTTTAACGACTCTTAGCCTATTACATTCTAGTTGCATGGGAAACTACAAAACATTAAATTCGGTCAGTTTCCAACTAGATTTCTTATCTCGAACCAGTCAAAAACTACCACTTTCCAAGAAATTTACTTTGAAAACATAAATATTCCTCACACTTTAAGACATCTCATAAATGACAAAAACCCGCTAATTAATATCCTTACGTTATCCCTCCCTCCTCTACACCCTATTTAAGAAACCTCACACTCCTTCAAAGATCACAACACATTTCGCAAGAACACAACCTACATCTCTTTACACATTCTGAAAAATGTCTCACCCAACACTTCGAAACTATTTGTGTGTTAACTTTGATTCGGTGCTCTCATCTGATGATGTTGAAACAAAGGAGATCCTCTTCGAATCACTCCTCGACACCGGTCTTCGCGGATTTCTGGAAGAGTCCGAATCCATTCTTCTTCCTGAGGTATTGGAGTTCTTTTCCAATGCTTTCATACTTGACGATCTCATCGTCTCCATCGTAAACAACAATATTCTCATTCAAATCTCGGAGGACACAATCGCTGAAATGTTCAACCTCCCGACTGAAGGATTTTCGGACTTCCCACCTCGGGTGAACGGGATGCATGATGAGTATGCTGACCTGTTCTTCATCTCTGAAACTCCGGTTCAAAACAATAGGCTCAAAGCCAACCTTGTTCCTTGTTGGGGAAAAAAAAAGAAAAAAACAAACTGAAAGAACACTAACAGAATTTGATAACGGAGTTCGGCCAAAATATTGCCTACGTCTCCGAGCACTAAGGCTATCAATTAATAAGGAAGAAGAGATACAAATTTGGGTGCAATAAACCAAAGAGGGGAGAGTTTCTTTTATACACTAAGAAACTTCCCCAACTCCCATCATCTTCCGATGTGGGATTTTAATTGTGCCAAAAACAACAAATCTCCACCTTGGCACAATATCCAAATACTAATTCTTCAATATTAAAAATAGTCCTTCAGTGCTTCCAATTGGCGCTCTTCAGCGCCGACTCAAACGCGGAAGATGTTTACCAAATCTAAACAATTAGATTTGGTTTTCCCCATGTCTTTCATCTCGAACTCTTTACCCAATTGAACCTTCAACTTGTCAACTTCATATTGGCTCTTTGATGCTATCAACATATCATCAACGTACAAGAGTAGATAGATGTAAGACTCATCTTGCAATTTGCGCAAATACACACATGAACTGAATCTGCTTCTTGTGTACTTGTGCTCCATCATAAACTTGTTAAGTTGCTTGTACCATTGTCTCGACGATTGCTTCAACCTGTACAATGATCTATTCAACTTACAAACCCAATTTTCTTTATCAGCAACATTGAATCCATCTGGTTGATAAATGTAGATTTCCTCGTTCAAATGATCGTGTATGTCTGCGGTCTTCACATCTGGTTGAGCTAGCTCCAAATTCATCTGCGCTACCAAGGCCAACAAAATTCTAATGGAAGAGTGTTTAACAACAGGAGAAAATATCTCATTATAATCACCTCCTTCCTTCTGAGCGTAGTCTTTAACTACCAATTTTTCCTTGTAGCGAACATCAAATTTTTCAGGAAATCCTTCTTTCTTAGCAAAGATCCATTTACCACCAATAGCCTTCTTCCCTTTTCGTAGATGCGTCAACTTGCATGTCTCATTCTTCTGAATAGATTGCATCTCATCTTCCATAACACCTCTCATTTTTCCATTTTCAGTACTTCGACTGACATCTGGAAAAGTGGATGGAACATCATCTACGACTAGAAGTGCATAGGCCGCCATGTCAACAAACCGACCTGGTTTTTGAATAACTCGTCTTGGCCTATTCACAGCAATTGATTCACTTTGTTCTGAAGGTTCTTGGATCAGAACCTCTTCCTCATTTAACTCTTCGTCTGTCGTCGGAGAGTCACTTCTAGTTGGGCTTATCTTTATCTGCTCAAACTCCACCTGTTGCGGAGTACAATCAATCTTGTCTGGTATTACCTTATTCAACATTGAATAATCATCAAAAGTAACATCTCTTCTGATAATGGTTTTCTTTGCATCCAAACACCAGAGGCGATGCTCTTTAACTCCTGTAGTAAATCCCATAAAAAGAGCTTTCTTTCCTCGTGGATCCAAATTTGATTCAACTCCATGATAATATGCAATAGAACCAAAAATATGCAAACAATCATAATCAGTTGCAGGTTTTCCAGACCATACCTCTAATGGAGTCTTGCCACCAAGTGCAGATGATGGTAGGCGATTTACCAAATGTTGAGTGTATGACACAGCTTCTGCCCAAAATTTCCTGTCTAACCCAGCATTAGACAACATACATCGAACTTTCTGCACCAATGTCCTGTTCATACGTTCCGATACTCCATTCTGCTGTGGTGTTTTTCTAACTGTGAAGTGTCGAACTATGTCACACTCTTGGCATAACTTCTGGAATGGATCATTCTTGTATTCTCCACCGTTATCAGTCCGAAGAATTTTGATCTTTCTTCCTGTCTCGTCTTCAACTTGAGTTTTCCATTTAAGAAAAATCTCAAACACTTCACCTTTATTCTTCATAGTAAACACCCATACTCTTCTGGAAAAATTATCAATAAAAGTAACAAAATAATGTCTACCTCCAAGAGAAGGAGTCTTGGCAGGTCCCCAGACATCTGAGTGCACATAGTCCAAAATACCCTTGGTATTATGCATAGCAGTGCCAAATTTTACTCGTCTTTGTTTTCCCAGAATACAATGTTCACAAAAATCTAACTTACAAACTTTTGTACCTTTCAACAATCCTTGCTTGACAAGAGTTTGCATAGATTTCTCACCAGCATGCCCCAATCGCATATGCCATAGCTTTGTTGCCTCTAACTCCTTACTGCTCTCGGAAGTTGATACACATGATGTCCCATTAACTGTACTACCTTGATAATAATACAAATTATTACTCTTCCTGATAGCTTTCAACATCACTAGCGCTCCAGATATTACCCTAAGAACTCCATTTTCCAATTTCACATGTAGGCCTTTCGACTCCAAGGCCCCCAAAGAAATGAGATTCTTTTTCATATTCGGTATGTACCGAACATCTCTAATAATTCTGGTGGATCCGTCATCATTCCTCAGCTTGATTGAACCTATCTCCTTTATTTTACATGTATTAGCATCTCCCATATAAACAACTCCACCATCTAGCTCCTTAAAGTCAAAGAACCACTTTCGAACTGGTGTCATATGATAAGTGCAGGCTGAGTCCAATATCCACGCATCAGGATGTGATATTGTGTGTGACATCGATAAAGAGTATTCTGAATCTGCATCACCTTTGTTTTCTGCAACATTCGCATTTTCAGAATCTTTCTCTTTCTTTTTCAACTTTGGGCAGTTAATCTTCTAATGTCCTTTCTCACGACAGAAAGCACATTCATCTTTGGCAACTCTACTTTCAGATCTTCTTCCTTTCCCTTTTGATTTGCTCTGCTGATGGCCCCTGACCATCAATGCTTCATCTGCTGTATCTACTTTACTTTTCCTTTTATCCTGCTTTCTCAATTCATGACTATATAAAGCAAAACTTACAGCATCAAGAGAAACATTTCCCTTCCCATGAAGTAACGTTGTTTCTAAGTGTTCAAATTCATCAGGAAGGGACGATAGCAACATCAAAGCCAAATCTTCATCCTCAAACCTAACGTCAAGGTTTAACAAATCCGCTACTAACTGATTAAACTTAGTTATATGTTCATTCATCGTAGTACCTGATTGGTATTCAAACCGGAACAGTCATTTCTTCATAAGCTTATTCTGACCACTCTTCTTCAGAAACTTGTCCTCCAATTCTTGCCACAGTTTCTGTGCAGAAGTTTCATTCTTCACAGCATACTTCTGCTCTCTGGACAGGCACGACCGAATTGTTCCGCACGCCAACCGATTCATGATACTCCACTCTTTTTCTTCTATACCATCTGGCTTTCCGGCCTCAATAGCAACATCTAGACCCTGCTGAAAAAGACAATCTAGAACCTCACCTTGCCACATGCCGAAATGCCCAGTTCCATCAAAGATCTCCACCGCAAACTTCAAATTCGACATTGGTGTCCTCGTCCAGGATGACGAAGGAGTTGACGCCCCTTTTGAAGACTCCACCATGCCAAGGACGAACCTTCGGCTCTGATACCACTTGTTGGGGGAAAACCCTGACAGAACCACAAAAGAAGAAAAAACAAACTGAAAGAACACTAACAGAATTTGATAACGGAGTTTGGCCAAAATATTGCCTACGTCTCCGAGCACTAAGGCTATCAATTAATAAGGAAGAAGAGATACAAATTTGGGTGCAATAAACCAAAGAGGGGAGAGTTTCTTTTATACACTAAGAAACTTCCCCAACTCCCATCATCTTCCGATGTGCGATTTTAATTGTGCCAAAAACAACATTCCTCACATCCAAATTCTGCATGAGATCGTCAACTGATCCATTCTGTGTCAAACTCCGAATCAGAACTATACCAAAAAGGCTTTCGACATGATGACTTACATCGTAAGTCCAACTCCAATCAACTAGGCCTCGGTTATTTTTGAAAACCTGAGGACAATGGTCGAGACCAAGAGGAAGCTCGGTTACGCTCCTTAACTAAGCCGAATCATTCGATCAATCGCTCCAAATCTTGGACCGGGATCACCGGTAAATCCGACAAACGTCCTCACCAAGGAATCGGTGGAAGACAAGATGACTAGGATTGTTAATAGGCTATTGGCCGGTTAAATTAGTTAACCGCAATTGCTTTTCCAACCGATATTACATCGGTTTTACTTTCAATGTATCAGTGTATCTCTTTCTCATAATTAAAAATCTTTGCCGCTTAAATTATCGTTTATCATCAAAATTTTACCGTTCAAAGTTACCGCCAATAGTTTTGGAGGGAAAAGTTGGCACCCTTTTCTTGATTTGACAATTCACATCTTTCAATATGCCGGTTCGCATTCTGAGACGCGTCCCACGCGGTCTATAAATATTTAACACATCTCACAAAATCATGTTATGCAATCAGTCTTCTCTCTCTCCTACAAACAACTCCCAAATCTAAAAGCTTTCAAATCTCTAAAACTAAAATGGGTCGGGATTCTGCTCTTTTTGTCCACATCGCGCAAGTCGACTTCGAAGATGTTCGAAGCAACGGTTCGGAAGAAGCTCGACACGTAATAGAGTTAATCACGGCCTCAGGTCTGGAGAAATTTTTAAATGGTTCGTTCGTCATCTATCAGGATGCGGTGACGGAGTTTTCACGAACGCTATACTACATGACAAAACCATCTCCACGACGGTCGGTGGACAAACCTTTGTTCTCACAAAGGAACTGCTTGTTGAGGTTTTTCAACTTCCAACGGAGGGTCGTGACTTCACCGAGGATGGGGATGAAGATGAAACCCTGGTGGTTTGCTGTGACATCTCCAATACCAACGAACCGGTGGCAGTGTCTGGTAAGAAAGGCGACCTAAAACCTGAATACAGGCCGCTCTACGACATTATATCCAAATCAATTTAGGCAAGGGGAGGAAACTTCGACAGCCTCACCAGTCAAAGGAGAAAAGATTAACTGGGCCGAAGTAATATTCTCCAATCTCTGTGAAATGGTGGACCCCAATTCAAACTGATCTCAGGGATATGCTATTCAACTTGGCAAGTTGTTACTTCATCTCAACATCAAGACCAATCCAGGCATTTTCCTCCCGAGTTCTAAAATAATAAAATCGGTTCACTTCACGAGAACCGGCAAGACGAAAGTCTCAGCAGTTAAACAGCCGAAGGCTCAAACCAAGAAAACTCAACCGAAGAAGAAGAAGGCTCCGGTGGCAGAGGAAACCGGGAGCAAAAGGACAAGAACAGCCCCTCGCACATCCGGCTCGGTGAACGTTCAAGCCGATGTTCCAAATCCTACCATCTCCACGGCTAGCATTTCTAGCCGCTCCAAGGACGACTCAGCACATCAAGTTAATGCCTCTTCTAGGTCCCTAACAACGAAACCGAGAAAGATCGGTCAGACAATGCAGATAAAGCGAGCAGTAAAGGGAAAGAGAAAGTAGTTGATCAAGTGGATGACGATGAAGGACATCCAGCGGTAAATGTTGAAAAAGGAACCGGTCCAGTCAATCAACCGGAAACAACTGAAGGAACTAACACTGAAGAAGATCTCATCAAGGCTATGGGAAATACGGTTGTGTCCGAAGTCATAAATCAGCTCAATGAGAAAGCACACGAACGAAGTAACGTCTTCTATGAATGGGCTACTATAAGAACGGAAATTGGATTCTCCTGCCCATCTAAAATGGGAAACGCTGGTGGAACTCGAGAAAATGGTTTTTGACTTGGCAAAAACGAAGAGCGTTGTGGTTGCTCTTAAGAAGGGAATGCTAGTAGAGACACACGCCAAGTTAAAAGAATTCATCGACTCCATCCTCAACATACAACAACATTCCCATGAGATGGCCGTAATTGATCAGATGGTGCTGGAGGCACTAAAAAAGTCGGAACAAGAAATGAATGACACAATGACGTGGCTGGAATCAGAAACCAGTCAAGGGAATGACGCTCCCCAGTCCTCTCGGTCAGAATTTGATGATGAAGAAAGAGTACAAAGATCAGAGCCTAACGCCGGACAAACTTTAGAAAAGGCCGTCAACGCCTCTCCTCAACCAAAGTTCCCGGCCAAGTCCTCTTCAAGTAAGTCTTATGACCGACAACCTGTTAACACTAGGACGGATGATCTGCTATCTAGTCAGAATGAGCCCCCACGACAAGATAAATCGATGGAGTCTGCTATATCTCAGCATAACTTGAAGAATTGATCGCGGCTAAGATGGCAGCCGACGAAGCACGAATCAAAAAGAATGAGATGGCGGCCTTAAAGATCCAAGAGGAAGAAAATGAACGACGGCGAATTTTAAAGGAAAGGGAGCAGGCGATTGCGGAGATGGCCCGACAGGTTGATGAAGTAGAGAATGCCAATCCGGACTTGACGGAATAGAATACATCATCTACTCCGGTTATTCATACAACACGAGTCGAGACGAAGAAGAGAAAACAAGCCAAAAAGGCAGTGGCTAAAAAGGCTCAAAGGTTGATAGACGACTCTGCGGAACCAACTGGTGTATCACCAGTCAACTTGGAACACTCGGACTCCGATGAAAGTGAGGAAGATGTTCCACCGCTGCAGAAAAGAACGTGGGTTACTCCGATCGATATGATGCCACTACGAATAGTTCCTCCAAGTCCCACTCACCAAACTCCGGTTTCTCAAACATCTCCTGCTCCACCAACACGGCCTTCACAAGTAACCGGCTACTCAGGCATACGAGCATCCTCCTCCAGACCGGGCTTCGATCCGTGTAATCTGGGAAAAGGATTGATGTCTGAGTACCTCTGGGGAATTATAAACAAGAAGGACAACAAGAAGAACGATAAGAAGAGAGAATAAACTTCCACTTATTTATTTTATGTCTATTTTCGTTTATCCTATGTCTACCTTATAATATTTTCTATATATATAAAATATTTTTTTGGAAAACTGGCCTACTTCTTACTTCTTGCATGGTTTTGAATATTTTAAATAAAATAATCAAAAAGGGAGAAATTGATGGATAAATTTTTTTAATTTTTGATAAAACTTTTCGCAAAATTTTTTAAAATCTTTAAACGACCACTGAACGCATGGTTTTGAATATTTTAAATAAAATAATTAAAAAGGGAGAAATTGTTAGATAAATTTGACCGGTCAATAAGAACTTAACAAAACAAACTTATTGTGCAGGAACGGTCAAGAACTCTAACCGGTCAATAACTCCAACCGATCAAGAAATCAAGTTGGCTAGAAGAAGCAAATGACATCTAAAACCTGAAGCTATCCGGTTGAACTGAACAACCTGTAAACATAATCAGTTGAAGTGAAGAATACAATCCAAATCCAACGAGAAGACTATTTAGAGAAAGAAGTCAAGGATATCAAATCAAGAACAGTGTACAAATTGGTGCAAACAAATACTTTGAGTATATGCAGAAGATTACATCAGAGGATCAGACTGTGACATTGCCATATTCATACAAGTCTGATGATACGCTGCAGGCTGTAGAAGATTGCCTGAAGAAAAGTTACCATTTTGGTATAAGTTAAAGGAGCAACCTCCCAAGTACAGGCAACTGTCCAACCGACAGTTGCTATAATAAAGTAAAGACAAATCAAGTCGGTTTGCTCCATGCCTTGGAAGCCTAAACCGCATTTAATGCTATGTTGATCCTCTGCTCAACCAATCAGATTTAAGGATTACCTTGAAGGTATCCGTTGAAGAAATGTGACCGTTGGCACATTTTATCTATAAAAGGAGAAGTTGAAGAACAAGAAGAAAAAGGCAAAATAGAGAGAACAAGAACAAGTTACTAAGTTACAAAGTGATCAAAAGCCCTTATCTCTCTAAAAGATTCAAAGCTTAAGTGTGTATTTGTGAAGTGTATTACAATTTCTGTGAGAGTTGTAAGAGTGATTATCGAGCAATAAATAAGACTCGATTGTGTATTGTGTGTGTATTCTTTAGTGAATATCCTTCTCGTGGTTTGAGAAGAAGGGATGACGTAGGAGTTTTATCTCCAAACATCCATAAAAACATGTGTCCTGTATTTTATTTCCTATCGGCTCGATATCCTAACTGACTCATATCATCCCAACCGCCTCACTAACCTTCAAACTGATATCCTCTATATTTCATCTCTATCCATCCTATGAGTGTGTTGCTTCAATCTGAAACAAACCACCTCCGCACTTGAACTCGGTTCAAGGGTTTGTGACAGCTTGTGTAGTATTGAAACTGGTGTTAATTCTTAATCGGATTAGCGCCAACCGTTGAGTGTTGTTAGAGATTATCCTTTAGTCGAACCCCGGTCCACTATCGACAATCTAGATCCTAACAAGTAGTAATTTACATATGAAATAAAATATACTAGAAATACACTAATGAAAATACTAGAAACACATAATTAATCAAAATACATTACCTCTCTAATTTATCAGTAGTGTTGTTGTTGAATACATGGACAATTTCGTTGATGTGGTCGGATATAGGGATAATTTTATTGTTGTTAGATACCATCAAGACGATTTCTTGGTTGTTGGATACCGCTATGAGCATGTTGTTGTTGTCATTTTGTGTCATTTTTGTAAGAAGATTGTAGCGGAAAAGAATCGTCTTAGGGTTTAAAGTTGAAAGATAATCGCTGAGAGAGAAAGTGAATATTGAGAGTGTAACGAGAAATATTTTTATTTATTTCAATTATTCCTTCAGTGAAGTTAACTTCAAGTTTAAATAAAAGTGAAGGAATCACACTAAAGTGAAGTTAGCTTTACATTTATTTAAAGTATAAATAAAAGTGAAGGAAACACATTAGAGTGAAGCTAGCTTCACATTTATTTACAGTGTCAATAAAAGAGTGTCAATAAAAGTGAATGAAATTATTTACACTTGTAAATAAATGTGAATGAAGCGCTATTTAGTGAAGATAACTTCACATTTATTTTATAATTTTTGGTATGCATATATATTGTATAATTGTATTTAAATTCATAAAAAGGAGACAAATAATTAAACAAAATAATTTATTTTTATTTTAATATATCACAAATTAGTTTTTAATTATGTTGTTATATATATAATATATAATTATATAAATTATAAATTAATTAATACAAAATAATTTAAATATATCAGAAATTAATTAATAAGGACTGAGGATTGATGGAAGAGTTAATAAGATCTGAGGATTGATGTGAAATAATCATGATAGCTGAAGTGACATTACAGGAAAATATTTTGTCGATAATTTAATTAATAAAATAATTATAAATTAATTAATAATAAAATATTTTATTATAAATAATAAATATTTATTTAGAGCGAAGTTCTTCATTTATATTTATATTTACCGTACTAATAAAAGTGAAATAAGCGTAATTCAGTAAAGTTAGTTTCACTTCTATTTGCATTGTAAATAAAAGTGAATGAATCGTTATTTAGTGAAATTAGCTTCACATTTATTTACACGGTAAATAAAAGTGAAGGAAACGTTATTCAGTGAATCTAGATTCACATTTATTTACCCTATAAATAAAAGTGAGCAAGTGTATATTAGGGAAGTTAGATTCACTCCAATTTACAGTGTTAATAGGAGTGAAGGAAACAGCGATATTCATGAAACGTTATTTAGTGAAGTTTGTTTCACTTATATTGACAATGTAAAAGAGAGTGAAAAAAGCGCTATCGAGTGATTCACTACACTCCCTTTTATATTCCTTTTACAATGTAAAAGGGAGTTAAGCTAGTTTCACTTCTTTTTATGCGTCTGTTTAACTTCCTTTTACATTGTATAAATGATGTAAACAGAGTAAAGTGAAGTAATCTTTACTGATGTAAACGGAGTAAAGTGAAGTAATCTTTACTGATGTGCACTTCCTTCACTCCCTTTTATATTGTAAAATGAATGTAAAAGGGAGTGAAGTGAAAAAATCTTCACCCTTTTGCGGTTCTCAAGTTGGACTAGGAAGAAAACGATGTTATTTCCAAGTTCCGAATATATATTTTATTTAACCCAAAATTAATTTAATAATATTCAAGATGCATCATGATTA
Source organism: Impatiens glandulifera (assembly GCF_907164915.1). Taxonomy (NCBI): domain Eukaryota; kingdom Viridiplantae; phylum Streptophyta; class Magnoliopsida; order Ericales; family Balsaminaceae; genus Impatiens; species Impatiens glandulifera. The sequence continues at coordinate 21,898,709 of NC_061866.1, forward strand.
GGGGTGGCCAAAAAATCCGATCCGAAAGACCCAATCCGTTGATCCGGCAGATCCAATCCGAAAAAATCTGTATCCGATGGATCAGATTCGGATATCGATCCGATCCGATATTTTTATCGGATTTCCGGATCGGATACGAATCGGGCATAAAAGATTTCGAATATCCGAAGCCGATCCGGTCATTTTTAAAATTTATTAAATAAACAAACACAAACAAAAATATAATTAAATAAATATAAATCCAACCAAAAATCTCTCTCTTCTTATATTTTCCTTCATGTTTCTCTTTACAAATCAAAATAAAAATATTATTAAACAATTACAAACTAAATAAAAATCTATCTCTTCCTTTCTTCTCTTTACAAACCCAAACAAAAATACAAAATCTCCCTCTTTCTTATGTTTTCTCCCATTTTCTTTTACAAACCCAAACAAAAATATGTCTCTTTCATTTGTTTTTCTTTCCATTTCCCTTTAGATTTGTTCTCAAATCGTCATTATTCATAATTGAAATCCTTAATAGAACAATTTCAATTTTCTAGCATATGAAAAAAATTAAAATATGAAAAAAAAATCGGATCAGCGAGTATCCGGTTGGCCGATCCGATCCGGTATTTTCGGATGGGATAGTGGTCGGATACCGGATCGGATACGGATCGCAATTTTTAAAAGAATAAAAGCGGATATCCGATCCAAAATACCGGATCGTATCTGATCCGTAGGTTTAGCCACCCCTAATCATGATTGGTCAAAAATAGAAAAACACTGCCAAACTGTATAAAAATTTCATATGAATATGTGTATGTTCAAATTGAAGAAGCATCTCCAAAGAACGCAACCTAATAATAAATTTTTATATTTATATAATATTTTTCCAATTTGTTTTTATATATATAATAAGTTTATTTGATCATATATATTTATAATAATATTTTATCAATAATATTAATTTTTATATATATATATATATATATATTTGACATTCCCTCCTAACCTTCTAAAATCTACCAGCAATATTAAATTTTGTTTTTTTTATTATTATTATGAAATTAGTAAATAAAAATATATAGTAGATATTATAACATATTTTTAGTTATTTATAATTTTATATCACATGATTCACATCACATTATTAATCAATCATTAGGCTTCATATTTTGGTTATCAAATATTAATTATAAATAATTGAACATATTATATTTGTAATAATTTTATTGTTAATACTTTTATTTTATTTATTAATATAAATTTATTTATTTAAAAATTTATTTTATAGTATTTTATTTTAATTTTATAATGTAACATATTTTATTTATATGAAAATTAAAAATAAATTAAGAAAAAAAATATATGAAAAATAAAATATAAAAATTTAAACTATAAATACATCAATACACCAAATTACATATTTTATAACTAAATATATAAAATTATATATTTAATATAAAACTTCATTTTCATGATATAATATAATATATTAACACAAAAAAATAAAAATAAAAATTTACATTATATTTAAATTTATACATATTAAATATAAAATTTGATTTTTTTATTTAAACAAATTTAAATTACTTCATTTCATTGTAATTTTTAAAAAACTATTTAATTTATTTAAATAACACCATTCTTTTAGTATTAAAACTAGGGGTTTATCGGTTTGGTTTTCAAGTTATTCGAGTTTTCGAGTTCGGTTTCTTCAAATTATTATTTTTTTAGCTTATTCGAAAATCGAACCGAATTTGAATAAATTTTAATAAAATCGAACTAAATTCGAATTTGGTATTCAGTTCGAATTTTGAATAATTCGAATTCGAACTAAATTCGATTTTCTTTTTTACTTTTATTAGGGGTGTTCATCGGTTCGGTTTTCGGGTTCTTCGAGTTTTCGGTTCGGGTTCTTCGAATTTTTATTTTTTTTAAGAAAATTCGAAAACCGAACCGATTTGAATAAATTCGAATTCGGTTTATTCGAATTCGGTAAATTCGAATTCGGTTCGAATTCGGTCGGATATTCGGTTTAGACTAAATATAGAACATCACCTACTCATAAGATAATTTTTTTAAAAAGAGTTAACAAAATAAATAAGTTGTTAAAGAGATCTTATCTACTTAAATTATAAAAAAAATATAAATCACGCAAATTTAGCTTAACGCTAATATATATTCGACAATTAAACGACGAAAGTAAAATAGTGTCGCCGACGACAATTTATGGCGGTTGTGACGTGTTGATAACTAGAGAAATGCGAAAATGAATTAGGGATTATGGATTTAATGTAGGGATCTAGTAGGAGGTGCATGATAATTTAATATAAATAAATATGTAATAAATTATATAATACATAATAAAAATAAATAATAAAAATGAATTCGGTTTTCGGTTTGGTTTTCGAGTTGAAACCTAAACTCGAAAACCAAACCGAAAACCGTATTTGAAATCGAATCGGTTTAAAATTCGATTCGAAAACCGAAAATGTATTTCGAATTCGGTTTATTCGAATTCGGTGAATTCGAATTCGGTCGGATATTCGGTTCAGACCAAATATTGAACACCCCTAACTTTTATTGTTAATATTTAATTCGGATTATTCTAATTCAAAACAAAATTTGAATTATGATGTTGAACGACGAAGATAGATTTTGAATTCAAAATATGTGTTAAACGTCACGAAGATATATTAAGATTTAACAGTTTTAACAAAGAAAAAACTAAGAAATAACAAGATTAAATAAATCAAACTCAGATATAGTTGAAGTCTGAAGACTTCTTCATGTGAGAATGAAGAATGGATGTAATTGAAGCCTTAAGGCTCTTTCATATAAGAATGAAGATGAAAGATGGAGTTGACGTTAAAGATTATGTTAATTCATATGAGAATGAAGATGAAAGAGAGATGACGGCTTGAGATTAGGTTAAGAGAATAGAGATAGGGAGACTAGATAGATTATTTAATTATGTTAGAGAATAAAGATGAAGCCATAAATGAGGTAAGAACCGGCTAAGAAATTAGAGAGAAATTATTATATATATTAAATAATATAATATATAATAAATTTTATATTATATATAATAAATAATAAAATAAATAATGAAAAATGAATTCAGTTTTCGATTTGGTTTTCGGGTTGAATTCTCAACTCGAAAATTAATTCAAAAACCGTATTTAAATTCAAATTAATTTGAAAACTAAAAATAAAATTCGAATTTAATTTATTCAAATTCGATATTCGATTGAGACCAAACATTGAATGCTCCTAATTAAAACCCAAAAATAATCTTTAAGCTTTTTGTATTACATTTTTTTTTGGTTTCATTTTCGATAATTATAGTGATTTTCATTAAAAAAAATAGTAATAACATTGGAAAAAGGATATTTGGATACCCGACCGACCCACACTTTGATTCTGCCTTCCGTATTTAATGAATTCCTCGTTGTTATTACACCTCTTCTTTTGAGCGCCTCCTTTGTCCAATCACTCTAAAAACCCTAAACCCTCAATTTGAAAACCCATAACCCATCCTTCATCAGCTAGCTTCAGGTTTCCTTCAATCCGTCTCTCTCTCTCTCTCTCAAAAATGGCGACCTCCGTGTTGCTCAGATCGATCAGGCGCCGCGATCTTTCCTCTTCTCCTATCTCTGCTTACAAATACGTACGAGGCCAAAGATTATATTTTTTTCATGCGAATTAATATACTGATTCCAACATTTCGTGTGCTATATCTATCTATTTGGTCGTTTCCATACTTGAAGATGCTTACGACTGTTACATCTTTCATAGATTTTAATTGTGGTTGTGGCCTAGTTGATCAGACTCCATTATATACAAGTGTTATAGGGATGCATATCTCTCCTTTTACTTTATTTTATCCTTTCATGTTCTATGAATTATCAAACCTGCACGTATATATTTCCGCTGTGATTGACCGACTCATTTCAAGTATTTTCAACTTTTACCCCTTCTGTTGTCCAAAAGAAAAGTTTGAAATGATATTTTGACTATAGTTGATTTCTCAATGATTCTCTTTTGCGACATTTATTTGTTTATTATTATTTGTATGCATTTGTTGTTCCAGTTGAACTCTAGAAATGAACCAAACGTGTCTAATTGAAATTTGTATGTTTATATTTAGATATGTCTAGTTGTTTTGTTTTTATTACTTCTCAACGTGTCTGGTTCGTGGTCTTAGGCTTAGATCTACATGTTAGGAGTTAAAAGAGCAAATAGTTGCATAGCTCTAACTTTCTTGCTCAAGATTTTGATAGAGACCGGAAATAGATGTCTGGCTGATTTCATTTGCTATTAATGCTATGGAACTAGACAATCTTTTGTTGAATACTCATAAATCACTTTGATATCCAAGATTCAACTTTTGGACCTTGCTGGAGCATCTTTTGAGGGCAAAGATTAGTAAACATATGTCAACACTTGCCATCATTTTTTTTATAACTTGGTGAAAATATATATATAACTTTTGCAATTTTTTGGCTCTTTCTTCTCATCTTTCATGAAAGGATTGTTATCTTGAAGTGTGCATACTTTATGTATAAATTGAATGGAGTCCTTATTCAGTTACAGTTTCAACATGATGGATGCTTTTGTTGATCCATTACTCCTATAGGAACACTGGTTGATGGTCTTCCAGTTATGGAATTATTTATTCATAGTTTGTTTGGCCTTTTGACAGTTGAATGGTCAGGTGTTTTAGTTTGGTTTACATGCTCTAACCCCTGCAGTTTTTGATTTGGTATTGAAAATTGTTGAAGCTGGTCTTTTGTGATCTTTCTTTTTGAATTGATATGTTATTTAGCCCATAAGTAACTAAAAATGAAGTAATTTCTGAATTTGATCTTTTTGAATACTTGCTCATTTTTTGCTCTTTAAAAATCATTTTCATTAAAACCTTATTGAGTGCAAAGATGTGTTAATCTATCATTGGGATGCCTTTTCCAGCTGACTGGAAATGCCACCACATGGTCAACATCACGTATGGGACAGAAATCGGCTAATTTAGTCAGACCATTTAGGTACTGTCCATAGAACTATTACTGAATCCATTTTGATAGTAAAATCTTGTAAGATTTACCTTCTCTCTGTAACAGTTCAAAGCCTCTTGGAGATGACATTATTGGAATTGACTTGGGTACAACCAACTCATGTGTTGCTGTCATGGAAGGCAAGGTAAAAACTATTTGAGGTCTTGATAATAAACCTTTTAGTGGAAGAGTTAAAAAATTGCTAACATGTGCCATTATCTTTTCATATGTTCTGTAGAATCCAAAAGTAATTGAAAATGCTGAGGGGTCTCGAACCACTCCATCTGTGGTTGCCTTTTCTCAAAAGGGAGAGCTTCTTGTTGGTACTCCTGCTAAGCGCCAAGCAGTGACCAACCCTACAAATACTGTCTTTGGAACCAAGCGACTTATAGGAAGAAAATTTGATGATGCCCAGACACAAAAAGAAATGAAGATGGTGCCTTACAAGATAATCCGTGCTCCTAGTGGAGATGCTTGGGTTGAAGCAAATGGGCAGCAGTATTCTCCAAGTCAAGTTGGGGCTTTTGTACTCACTAAGATGAAAGAAACTGCGGAGGCTTACCTTGGAAAAACTGTTGCTAAAGCTGTTGTAACTGTCCCAGCCTATTTCAATGATGCACAGAGGCAAGCCACAAAAGATGCCGGTAGAATTGCAGGTCTTGATGTGCAAAGGATAATTAATGAACCCACAGCTGCTGCTCTTTCATATGGCATGAACAACAAAGAGGGTCTCATAGCCGTATTTGACCTTGGAGGAGGGACTTTTGATGTTTCCATACTCGAGATATCCAATGGTGTTTTTGAGGTACTTAACACTTGTCTAAATGTAAAAGATAGATAAATTAGCCATATTATATATTTTTTAAAACAAATAGAGAATATTTTGGTTAATTATGTGATTGATGAGTAGATTGTCAATGGGTTATTAGGTGATTTGACGTTGTTTTGACCAAGGATTATTTAGATTTAACCTAAATAACTCCTTATTCCATTGTCAATCACTCCCTCATTCAAATTATTGATTTTTTTTTATCTTTTTAAATATTAAATAATGTAAGGGTATTTTAGTAATTTAGCCCAATAAACCCAACTAATCCACATTTTTATAAAACGAGATTCTTTTCCAAATAACCAGTCTATAAAAAGAACAAATACTTCAAACAAGCTCTTGTAATTAATAACAACTAATCCACATCAAATAAGGCCTTAAGTTTTATTAATACTGTTATAACTATGTAGGTGAAAGCAACAAATGGTGATACTTTCTTAGGAGGGGAAGATTTTGACAATGCCCTCTTGGAGTTCCTTGTGAGTGAATTCAAAAGAACAGAGGCAATTGATCTGACAAAAGATAAACTTGCATTACAACGTCTAAGAGAAGCTGCTGAGAAAGCAAAAATTGAGCTATCGTCAACTGCTCAGACTGAGATCAATCTACCATTCATAACGGCCGATGCTTCTGGTGCTAAGCATTTAAATATCACTTTGACCAGATCAAAGTTTGAGAGCTTGGTGAACAACTTAATCGAAAGGACGAAAAACCCATGCATAAACTGTCTGAAGGATGCTGGCATCACTATCAAGGAAGTTGATGAGGTTTTGCTTGTGGGAGGAATGACCCGTGTTCCTAAAGTGCAAGAAGTTGTGGCTGCTTTGTTTGGTAAGGCTCCTAGCAAAGGGGTTAATCCTGATGAAGCTGTTGCAATGGGGGCTGCCATTCAAGGTGGTATTCTTCGTGGAGATGTTAAGGAACTTCTGCTTCTTGATGTCACTCCGCTTTCACTTGGTATCGAGACTTTGGGTGGTGTGTTCACTAGGTTGATCAATCGTAATACAACTATTCCTACTAAGAAAAGTCAGGTATTGCACTTTTTTTTTCTATTTAAATGGCTTGTTTTATTATCAACATTTGTCATGCTAATCATCATATAGTTGTTTGCCAAGGGATCTATAACATAGTAATATGGATCATGATATCAACTAAAAAAAATTGACTATAGTTTGGATAATGATATAGAAAATAAGTTGTATGCTAAATGAAGCAACTAAAACCACAAAATAATGATCCAGATGTGATCTTGTACCAAACTAAAATTAAATCTTTTTCAATTTTAACTTTAACAATTTTCTAATTGGGGTAGTTTTCAAATAGGCTAATATTTAATCTTTTCTGATATCTGACAGAGTGTTTGCTAAATTTACGTGAACATAGTGGGAAACTTGCATGTTGAGATGGGGTTTTGGTAAACCAAGTGCTTGTTTAATGTAGTTTTCTTTTTTTTTAAACAAAAAGAAAAACACGTTGATGCAAAAATTGATTTTTAGGTTAAATGACTAAAATATCCTTTGTATTTAATATTTTAGTATTTATGTTGATGATAAGAGAAACATGCCCTAACAAGTTAATGAAAATATACAATGAATGATTTGATTCAGGTATTCTCAACAGCCGCCGACAACCAAACTCAAGTGGGTATAAAGGTGTTGCAAGGCGAGCGAGAGATGGCTTCCGATAACAAGAGTCTAGGTGAATTTGATCTTGTTGGTATTCCACCATCTCCCAGAGGCATGCCTCAAATAGAAGTAACTTTCGATATCGATGCAAATGGAATTGTTACAGTTTCTGCCAAAGACAAGACAACAGGTAAAGAACAACAAATCACAATTCGTTCCTCAGGAGGCCTTTCTGACGACGAAATAGAAAAAATGGTTAGAGAAGCTGAAATTCATGCCCAAAAGGATAAGGAAAGAAAAGCACTAATTGATCTTAAGAACAATGCGGATACAACAATCTACAGTATGGAGAAGAGTTTGAATGAGTATAGGGATAAGATTCCGGGGGAAGTAGTTTCTGAGATTGAGTTGGCTATTGCTGAATTGAGGAGCTCCATGGAAACTGAAAATGTTGATGAGATTAAAGCTAAGCTTGAAGCTGCTAATAAAGCTGTTTCGAAGATTGGAGAGCATATGACCGGAAAATCTGGTGGTGGTGGTGGCGCCGGCGGCGATGGCGAGTCGTCCTCTAGTGAAGGAGGAGGATCCAAGACTCCTGACGCCGAGTATGAGGAGGTAAAGAAGTGAAGTTTGCATTACATGTAAACAGTTATTAGTTAATATACTTAATTATTCATTCCTCTCTGGTCACATTTTGAAAAGAAAACAAACAATGAATGTAGCTTTTCAGAGATTTTCTATTGAAATTTTGGTAGAAGAGATTTTTAGCTCGTCTGATTATTTGATGATATATTCATCATACCTTCAGTGCTTGCTATTTTGTTATGGAGATCCTGATGGCAATAAAAAAGGCAAAGTCCTTTTTGTGTGTGGCCATATGCAGGTTTATTTTCATTTGAATTTAAATTTGTGAAACAGGTCTTATTGATGTTGCAGTTGTTTTAAAATTGTGGCCTTTGCATCTCATTTTGGTATGTTGCTTAAAACACTGAACAAGAATTAAAATGTAACAATTCCATTTGCGTCCATATCTAAAGTTACTTCTATACTCCTCTTTTGTTGATGCTTTGTCATGTAATGTAAGGAAAATATAATTTATGGCTAAAGTATGTTTTTCCTTATCCATGACTTTAGAATTTACTCTATATTTTAAAATCACTCTTATGTAAAGATTTGGGAAAATATGGAACGCTAACTATACCAATTTCTTAGTCTGTGTTTTTCCAATTGGAATTGGATGTGTAGTTTCATTTCGATTATTCCATCCCGGTCTTCTCTTAAGCGAAGAGGGTTCCTCTTCAAAGACTTTCATGAAAGGAATTTTGTTCAACCAATGGAATTGAAAAATCAAGCTTTAATTTGTTTGTTTTCTCTAAAAAAAAATTGATTTATTAAAAACATGGCCAATTGGAAAATTTTATGGAATTACAATTATACATTATTTTTCTTCTAAATATAGAAATTAAAATTTTGATATAAATTCTAATTCCAATTCTCCTTGTTCAGCCAACTTGTTTTCCCTCTCCCCTGATCCATATAAATGACAAATTTAGTATTTTAAGGCAGTTTGTTTGGAAATATAATAATTTTGTTTCCTTCTGAAGTAAATTAATATTTGAAGGTTTTGAAACTAGAATATGAATATAAAGTAGAGCTCTCTTGAGATTTATGAGAGAAAATAAGTTAGTTGAGGTTTAGGCAATTTAGAATTGAGATTTAAGAAAGAAAACAAGTTGGTTGTTAGCCCTAAAATGTGTTGTGTGTATTCAAAATCTCACTTCACCAACTTCGCAACTTCATTTATCAAAACTTGACAATTTCATTTATCAAAGAACTCTACAAATTTCAATGAAAGGACAAGACCTTCATTTTTCAAGTTTGCTCACTTATCTCGGGGTAAAAATGGACTTGCATTTTTGCGACAAAAGATAAAGAACAAAGAGTAAGGAGGAGATGAAGTAGTTTAGTATAAACAAGAGAAGGGTTTGAATCAGAATTAAACAGATTTACTAACTTTATAGAGAAGAAAACTGTACACGGAATTCATCATATCTCAGAGGCCATAACTCCTTTGTTCTAATAATAATGTTGCTCTCTCTAGCCAAGGAGATTGAATCCATACAAATCAAACAATCTCTTCTATTCACTCTTCTTCTTTCTCACTAACTAGCTAGCGATCTAACTACTATTATACTATAATGTCTGTCTCTCTTATGTCCCAACCAACTAATCTAAATCTAGATAACAGTAACATAGAAAAAACCCCAAAATGCTTCAAGTAGCCTCCCCACGTGACTGTGCATCAGAATCACTGCCTGACGAGCTTCGAGAGTCCTCTGAGTCTACAAGTCATCAATTCTGTCGATTTAACAAAAAAGTAACCCACAAAACGAATTTGTCTGAGAGAATGAATACATACCACTCGATGAAGATGATGATGATGTATCACTGCTGGAACCTTCATCCTTCTCAATCTCCAATGGAGGAAAAGTATTCATAGGCATATCGTCATCTCCTATATCAACGTCTTCTTCTCCAACTTCCCATTTCTTCGCTTTCTTTACTGTATCATCCTGTCAATTTTCCAGAACCCACAAAATAACTACTTATTCATGAATTTAAAGCACAAAAAATAATTTAATTTTACCACATTTTCTTCATCTGAAGGTGAAGCCGAGCTTGTGGGATCATCAGCTTGATTTGAAGGGTTTCCCATGAGTGCTTCCCTTCTTGTCTTGCTCATCATTTTCTTACAGTTTGTCACAAATCGATCAAGCTCCCATAGTGTTTCTGTATCAAGAGAACTAAAATCGAGCTCAATCTCATCTCCTTCCTGCACTAGATGTTGATTTCTCTTCTTCATAATATGCATAAGTTGTGCCATCTTTTCCTGAGGTAAACTCTCTAACCCTACACCAAGCTTTTGCTTCTCTTCCATACTCATTTCTCTTTTATTAGGATCTCTTGCGCTAGGCTTCGGTTGTCTCATGGTAGTTCTTGAAGGTGGCGGAACTGATGGAGGAGGGTTTTTTGATGATGGAAGCACTGGTGGTAATTCAATGTGCGGGATCGCATTCCCAGCATTCCCATTCGATCTTGGCTTATTTGATCTATCAATTTCAGGGGTTGGAATGTGATTCCAAGAATTCTGTCGCAGCTGGGGCTGTTTCTCTGTCCGGGATGGTCCCATCAACCTTTCTTCTACAGGCTTAAACAATTCTTCAAAACGATCAAGCAACTCAACAGCCCAACGATGCACGTCATCGGTTCTTGGATTATACAAAATAGCGTTGTTGAAAGTCAACCTGACATCTGCAGCGAAATCCAAAGGGGTCTTGTATGAAGAGTTATATAATTTCACTTTTACCGTACCAAGATCCATGGGATGCTTTACTATCTGATGATAGTCGTGAAGCCCTAAAGCGGCAGCATCAACAGGTTTCTTGAAAACCCAGCAACGTTTTTGCTTCAACAATGTAGTAAGAAAGCGTCTGCAGACCATCATTATATCATTGATTTCTTTTGCATTTAATCTACTACTAGCTGGAACGACTGCAGGAGGGGGTCTAGATGAATTCTTTTCCGAAACAAAAGGAAGAGGCCTCTTTTTACCAGAACCATTCCTGTCCTTGGCAGCAAGTTGGTGAGGCGGACGTTGAGATTGAAAATCTCCGGCATCCACACGATCTTTGAGGGTTTGAATCTGCTCAAGCTCTGCAGTCAACTTTCTTTTCAGGTCAATTAGCTCGATCCTTGTATACGAACTAATGTTATAGGTAAGTTTACCACCGCATTCGAAATCATCGGAATCCGACGGCCTCTGACTAAACGAATGCGCATCGTCGGATGTCTGCGTGAGGGATGGAAAATCTTGGAGAAGGGGGAAATTTTGTGTCTTCTTGTTGGGGATGGAATGCAATTTAGGGTTAGTGTTGAAATTGTTTGAATGCGAGGACTTCCTCATCAATCCAGCAGCAGATTTTCCCCAGCTAGGTTCATCGAGGCTAGTTAAGATGGCCGACGTCATTAGAGTCCGAAATCACGCGGGCAGCATCGAATTTGGAATGATCTCCAACGGGACGTCAGAATGTAGAAGAATCTACGGCCAAAAAAGTTGGGTCGGATCACTAAGAGAAGAAGCTAGCTCTCTCGACTCAAAGTGACAAAAAAAATAAGAGGGATGAGAAAATTAGGGTTTGAGCAATGAATTGAACGAAGAACTAAGAGGGAGAGGTCCGCTTCTTAAAGGCCAATGGATCTGCCCGCGGGCATTTTGGGTAGATTGGAGACCGTCGATTGCTTTTACTATTTAGATCGGACGGCCCATTTGAATTTTATGGGCCATCCTTTTGACCTGACTGGATGACCTGGCATCAACGGCAGAGATGTGCCCGCTGAACTAGTTTGGATTTCTAAAAGTGGAGCCCTAAAAAAACTCATGACGCGGCTTGTACATGGTGACCGATTAATATTAAGACCATGTTTGATCATTTGTCTATTTGAGTTTTTATTTATTTTAATTAATAAGTAATTGATTAGATTATTAAAAATATTTTAATTAATGAATTTAATTATTAGATTATTAAACAAATTAATATAAGTAATTGGTCAAATTTTAATTACAAAACCAACCTCTTGGATTTTATTTTATTTTATTTGGTTAAGTTTTGGATATTTTACAAATATTTGTTATGATTACGTTAATATTGTCTTATAATTACATAATTTAATTTATCTATTAAATTATTTTATTAAATTTAAATACAAAATATTTACATTTTATCTTAAACAAATATTAAATAATTCATTTTTTTAGCAAAACCTAAAAAGTTCCTAAAAAATCCAAATTCAAAGGAGAGTTTATCTAAATTGTTTTTATATCTCAATTTTCTTTTTTGATTTAGTATTTTGAAGATTCAGAAAATTTTAAATAACTTTATTTTTGGCTCATAATAAACAATGTTTCTGTTGATAATTTTTTTACTACGAACTAATTCAAAATATTATGAAATTATATAAAAAAAAAGACAAAAGACAAAATTAACATCAAGTGCAGTTGTTTAATTTTATTTCAATTAATGGACCTATACAAAATAAGAATAAGAATAATTTATGGATAACAAAATTGTAAAAAGTTCATTTAGTTTAATTTCATTTAAAAAATCCTTTAAACTAAATATCAAACAACTAAATTTTCTATCATGTTTTATAGGGGAAATAGTTTATGTAAATAATTTTTTGATGTTATTCTGGAAATTATACCAAGAGAGTTTGCAGAGATTGTCCCACAACAATAGTCCAAATGAGTGTTATCCCTTAGAATTGTCATATGTGACTTAAGTGGGTAGTGGCGATTATGTGCAAGATTCTTGTGTGTGTTGACATTTATGTCGGTAAAATTTGGTAGATCTTGATGCTTTTATAGTCGAGCATCTCGAATGAAAATTTCTAAAGTACGACAAATTTAGTTTGTCGTTTGTGGTTTGACTTAGGTGATGATTTTGACCTACTTGACTTATTTAATTGGGGGTAATAATGCTTATGTGCAAACTTCTCTCGGTGTGTGTTAGACATTTATGATATTTTTCTAATTAAGCAATACCGAATTATTTAAATTCTTCTTTATAGTTTCTCAATAAATGAGAGTGATAGTTGCATACTTTGGAAATAATGTACTATGATTATGGAGAGGGCTGCCAGGGAGTGTGTGGGCCTTAATAGGATTTTTTTTTTAAATTTTTATTTAATTTGTATGATTATATTGAAACATTATATAATAATTTGTTATTAAAATTAATAAAATTAATCTGGTTTAGTTGGTTAAATATTTTAATAAAATTATTAGAAGAATTGATATAAAATATTTTATTTTTTAGTTTAAGATGGGGAGTGGCCTCACTTTCTATGGCCCGCCCTCATTATGGTTATGTTGCGGTGACATAACAACATTAATAGAAATTTAAAATTTTACAGTCTCTTTATAAGTTAATAACGCTTTACTAATTAGATATAAGGTTATGTATGATGATTGTTTATTTATTGATTTTCAACATTAAGAATTGTCTATTCACTTGATTCAAACTAGTAGACTCCTTGACAATTGGATTAATTAGTTGACAATTTTATATACAGATAATTATTTGAAAATGCAATTGTTACTATTTTACATCAAGTTTGATAATATCGTTGTCCTATTATCATAAATAAATAATATATAATTTAAGTATAAATAAATAAAAAATATTATAAAAGTTTATTTTTAACATAAATATAAAAATTATTGATAAGAATATATATATATATATATAGGGTAATTTATCTTGTATTTTATATGATAAACTCATATAGTAATAAATAAAATAGTAAATTTTTATGTATAGATAAAAGTAAATAAAATAAAATAATATATATATATATATAAATATTATGATTTTATTTTTTATATATACATACATATTTATATTTAAAAATAAATAAATAAAGAATATATTATATATATAAATATAAAAATTAATTATGTTCAATAATATATAAATATATATATAATATATATATATATATATTGTTTATGTATAGACAGAACTAAGTGAAAAAAATTAAGAAAATAATATATATATATATATATATATATATATATATATATATATATATATATATATAATTCAATATATTTTATGATTTTATTTAATATATTTATACATATAAATATTTATATATAAAAGGAAATATATAAGAGAGAAAAAATATATAAATATATATATTTTTTAAAATTATTTTATGTATAGAAAAAAATAAATAAAATATATATGTATAAAGGTTTTTATACCTAATTTATATTGTTATAATATATATAAATATTAATAAATAGAAATGTAAAATTATATATTTATAAATATAAAAATGGATAATGAGATAATATATATAAAATATAATGAAATAGAAAATATAAATATTTATATATATTATCAATTTATTTATATTTTCTCTCAAATTATATATTATTTCTTATTATAAATATTCATATATAAATTAATTAGGAGAGATAATTTATTTATGTGATTATTTTTTATTATATATTTATATTTAAATTAACGGAAATTTATTTTTTATTATAAATATTTATATTTAAATTAATTAAGAGTTAATTTATTTACGCAATACTTATAACAAAATGTTGTTCCTAGTGATTATATATATATAAATAAATAAAAGATTAAGGGATAATAATTTTTTTTTTCCTCTTCAATCCTTATTAATTTTCCAATAATGATGGAATGCTCTCATATATTATATATATATATATATATATATATATATATATATATATATATATATATATAAATGATTAGGTGAGAGAATTTGGTGAGGGAATTTGGTGAGGGCATAATCTTATTCGCTCAAACAATTAAATAATTTCTCTTTTTTCTCTCTTTCCTCCCACTTTTACATTTTCCTGAAGGTGATGCCACGTCATTCCCTCACCAAATTCCCTCACTCTATCACTCCTCATATATATATATATATATAATATGAAAAATAAGCTAATTTAGATGTATACTTGTTTTTATAACTTGCTCGTTTAAAGTTAATATAATAAATATACAGTACATATGAACAACATCATATAATAAATGGAGTTAAACCATTTTTTTTTACAAATTTATCAATTAATTAATCTAAATAATAATAAATCATTTCATTATCTTCTTCATTCATATCTTCTGCTCTCTTTATCTTCATTTTCATTTATTATCTTTCTCTTCTTCTTTTTTTTTTCTTTTATAATCTCTATCAAAATATGAAATAGATTAAGTTAAAATAATTTTAATTTATGCTAAACATAAACAAAATGCAACATTCTAATCAACAACGACAAGACATTAAGACGACCAATTCCAAAATTACATTCATATTATAGTTAAAAAAAAAAAATCTAATTGGACGGGATTGCTGCCAAAAGCATACTCGATCTTCTCCTCGTGCTACCTTCGTAATAAGACTATGATCTCGACAATGGATTATTAGTTCTCGTAATTGTTTTGAGTCATATCCATTCCTCCACAAGACGTTTCAAAATTGAGTTTAGTACAATTGACCAAACTACAAGCATAACTAACTTATGTCAGTGCCATATGTGAATCATCGAGCCTAACTGAAGGCATCAATATATATATACACCATTTATTATGTAGATGGTTCTTGTTTCTAGCAGGGATAAGTGCGTATGAATTTGTAGTCACGAGAATCAAACTATATACTTCAGCAATCCACCGTAGGTGAAAATCCCCCAATGCGTTCAAAATTCCCGGAACTAATACTTTTCTCGTCTTTATTGATTAAGCTAAAGAAATACGTGTCGATTAACCCGTGCCTCATTGGGGTGCCATGCCCGCCCGAAGAACGAGACATGCAGTCTTGGTCTTAAACGGATCGAGGAGATTGTCATTACCTATGGACCACAACCAAAGAAGAAGAAGAAAATGAATCTCATCTGTTTTTATTTTTTATTTTTTAGGTTATCTGTATAGATTTAAATGTTGAGAAGTCAATAAACAAAAAAAAAAATTTAACATTTTTTTTTAATAAATAATAAAGAAACTAAATGAACTAATTTTTAATATTTAGTTAATTTAAAAAAAAAAAATCAAATTCATATATATCTAAATAAGAGAGTTAATATATATATATATATATATATATATATATATATATATATATATTATATGACCTGATTGCTATCTAGATTTGATTGATCTCCCTTTCTCATTCGACCTGAGATAAAAGTGCGATGAGCTCGAATTTTGAATTGTAATGCATATGATTCCAACTATCACCATTTAAGAGTTTTTCACAAACAAATGAAATGAATGATCGTCTTCTTATTTAACATATATTTTTCTTTTTTAAATTAATTTATCATATTTATAAAAATAAAATAATAATTCTTTTATTAATTTTATTTTTCCAATTCATTACACATATTTTAAGGCATTAAAATTTTATTCGACAAAATATATATATATATATATATAATATATATATATAATATATATAATATATAATATATAATATATAATATATAATATATAATATATAGAGTTCGATGTGCTCAAATTTTGAATTGTAATGCATATGATTCCAACTATCACCATTTAATAGTTTCTCACAAATGAATGATCGTCTTCTTATTTAACATATATTTTTTTTTTAAAATTAATTTATCATATTTGTAAAAATAAAATAACAATTCTTTTATTATTTTTTATTTTTCCAATTCATTACACATATTTTAAGGTATTAAAACTTTATTCGACAATTAATGCATATATCTAAAAAATATTTTAAATTTAAAACACAAATACGTTTAAATTGAAAACCTTACACAAAGTTATGTCATTATGAAATTCTTTGATTAACAAATACAAAATCTATCCTCATTCAAATTTTCTCAAATCTTTGATGAGATTACACATTTGTAGTCACCCAAACTAATTTTGATAAATTAAAATATGTAAATCTAAAAAATAATACTCAATTTAAAAAAAAAAATCAAAATCAAAGAAAAAAAAGTGAATCTAATTTATTTTATTAATTTTTATGCCATATCTGTTTACATTTTTTATGTTGAAAAGTCAATAAAAATAAATAAAATAAAAAAAAAGTTAACTGCTTTTAATGGATAATGATGGAGAGACTAAATGAGCCAATTTTTGATATAATGTATATATTTAAATAATTTTTTTAAAATTTATAGGTATTGTACCAGTAATATGTAGAGATGATATTAAATATATATATATAATAAAATAAAAGGATGGCCCAAAAAAATAAGGTTTGGATAGACTTAAAGAATAGAAAAAAAAATTCTGAATAAAACTATTGCATAAAAAGAAATTTTTTTTAATAATTAAATAAACAAACATTGAAGTATATTAAATTTTTTAAAGAAATTAATGGATATAGTAAAATTTGAACCGTAAAAAATTTTTTTTTTTTCGGGGTGGGCTGACATAGATCATTCTTTGTACATATATATATATATTTTAATTAAGAAAAACTAGAATGACACTCTACAATCATGACTTTCCACTGTCATTCAAAACGCTCATGTAGAAATCAAACTCGTGACCTTTAAGGATTTAAGTTGACTTTTTCTACCTGGTCACTCTAGTGGGATATATATATAGGTCTGTCCTAAATTGGGTTTATTGGTTTATTTTGGCTAAATTAACAAAAAAAAACTTGTATGAAATATGGATAAGTTTATTTGGGTAGAATGAGTTTTGGGACATTTAAGTTCCCACTATTGTTAAAAATTATGGAACGTGCCACTGGGTAATAGGGTTTAATAATTTAAAATTTAAAAAATTTGATAAAGATAAATGGTTTAAATAGAGGAATGAAGTGATTGAAAAGATTGAAATGATGAAAAAGAAGAGAGAGAAAAACCCAATTTAATCTAAAATAAACCAAATAGGACAGGCTTAATTAAACATATTTATTGATTCAACAGAACCCAAAGAGGTGAATAAGGTCCCAAATAAGGAGAGATAAGTAAAAAACAATTTTGATTCAAACTTGAGTTGTTTTTACTAAATAAGGCTCGCTTTTTGAATGTTCCATATGGCCATGTATCACCATTTTAGCTATTTAAGACTTTCTGCCCATTTTATAGTATCGTATATAGGCCCTAACCCAAAAGTGTTTGGTTCATTTAAAGCCAAATTGAACTTCTCACAAGTGAATGAATGACCGTCTTCTTACTTTAACATATATTTTTCTTCTTGAAATTAATTTACTCATTTGTAAAAACAAAATATTAATTCTCTATTTTTTTGGAAATTTTCAATTATTCTATACATTACACATTTTTTAATGTTTTAAAACCGTATTCGGCAATTTTGAATGCATATATCTCAACAAAAATTTAAATTTAAAATACAAATACGTATAAATTAATAGGTCGTACACAAAGTTATGTCGTTAAGAAATTCTTTAAAAAAAATATAAAATTTATCAATATTCAATTTTTCTCAAATCTTTCACGAGATTACACATTCTTTAGTCACCCAAATCAATTTCGATAATTAGAATGCGTGAATCTCAAAAACAATACTCAATTTAAAAAACATTTAAAACATCTCTAAATATTATTTCATGTAAAAATATGACAAATTAATTATATAAATGATATGTTAAAATAAGATGATAATTATTTTCAATTTAAGAAAGTTTTAAATGACTAAAATTTTAATAATTGAAGCTCATTGGTGAAACAAACTAAGTTCAAACATTAAAAAGTAATTGAGTCATATTTAAATATTATATATAAATATATATATATATAAATAAATATATAAATAAATTAGTATATATATATATAAAATGAGAGAATATGTTGTTATGAAACAAACAAACAAGTGGATGCCAATTCTTCACATGAACATATATGTGTCAATATCAAATAACAAACAAGTGGATGCTAATTATTCTCAACAAATGGACATATATGTAACAATATGCATGTCACCCTTCATCATTATAAATAGACTTTCTATAATGAATAAAAGAGAGATCTCTCAACTTTCTCTTTTAATCTTTTTACTTTGTGTTTGTGTGTTATTATTCTCCATTATTTACTTGTTTTGTATTTTCATTAGCTAATAGTCTGTTAGCTAATAGTCCGTTGTTTTACAACACATTATCAATACGACTATATAGCTATTTAAGGTATATTTCCTTTTCTATTATGACTAACCTCACAAAACATGATTTTGTCCCTTTGTTCGTTTCTGGGGATAATTATATGTCATGGGCTTGTGATGTTAAAATGCATTTTACATCCATGGGATTAGAATAATCTCTCATCCCTGATAAAAAACCATCGAGCCAGGAAAAGGAAAAAATCATAATTTTCTTGTGCCATCATATTGATTAAGCACTTAAATAACAATATGTTATACTGGAATCTCCATTAAAGCTATGGCAGAAATTGAAAGTGAGATATGATCATCTTAAAATGAATGTAATGTCCAAAGTTTGGAGTGAATGACACAATTTGAGGCTCCAGGATTTTAAATCTGTCCAGGAATATAATTCCGCGATGTTTAGAATTACATCGAAAATCTAGTTGTGTGGAGAAAAAATAATTGAAGAAGACATGCTATAGAAAAGACATTCTCTACATTCCATGTCTCAAATATGGTCGTACAACAACAATACAGTGAAAGGAGACTCATCACTTGTATGCTACTAGACGAACATAATAATGAATTATTGATGAGAAATCTTGGAACTCAGTCAATTGGTGCTGCTCTATTTCTGGAAGAAAATACAAATCAAGCGGAAAATCAGATACATGATCATAGCCATCCAAGAAATCAAAATGATCGTGTCCGAAATCAAAATCGTGGTTGAGAACGCATAAATGAATACAAAAATAGGTACCGTTTTGATCAAAATCGCAGGAATAATAGACAAAATACACCTCAACAAAGGTATAATCCTAGGCCCATAAATGATGAACCCTGTGATCGATATGGGATTAAGGATCATTGGGCCCTAGTCTTCCACACAACTAGTCATTTAGCTGAATTGTACGAGGCTTCGAAGAAAAGAGAAGGGTCGAGGCTGAAACAAACTTGGCAACCCGGGATGACACTTTTGATGACATCTTAATTGAAAATATCACGCAGCTAGAAGCCGATGACTTCTGGCATCTAAATGAATATTTTAGACGATTAATTCTAATATATTTTTGCTTGTGTACTTATGCTATTTTTGGCAAAAACCCCCCACTTTTGTAATTACCCCTTTAATGTAAATACTAATATTGGTGTTACTTTTTTTGTCTTACAAAAGACATGGATGCCAAAATTGGAGATGACATTTGCCTTATTGACAATGAAACAACGCACAATATTTTGAAAAGCAAAAGCTTTTTCTTCCACCTTAAGATTGGAAAGACCGCGGTAAAAACCATAAGCGGTAATGCTAAATGCATTGAAGGTTCAGACAAAATAATAATATTTCTCCTTAAAGGGACCAAAATTGCGACTGAGAATGCTTTATTCTTGAGCAAAGCTCGAAGAAATCTACTAAGCTTTAATGATATTCGAAAAATGGATATCACACTGAAACGAAAAATGAATATATCTTAATTACTCAAATAATAGATGCGAGAAAATGATATTTGAAAAACTGCGTACTTTCTCATCCGGCCTATATTATACAAAAATAAATGCCACCGAAATACATAATATAGTAAGCCTAAAGGCTATTAATGAATTTATTACTTGGCACGATAGACTTTGACATCCTAGCAGCGTAATATTAAGGAGAATAATTGAAAATATATATATGCATAGATAAAAATAAATAATATAGGACAAATTACCTGGGCGGCCCTCTAATTACTCCGATCACTCACTTTTAACCCTCAAATTAATTTTTGAAACAAATCACCCCTTCAACTTTTAAAAAGGTCATCAATAGCCCTTACATTAACTTTTTGGTTAAACATAACGAGTTAAGTTTCAAATATTTTTTTTATATATTATCTTTTAATCATTATTTTTTATATTTATATATATAATTATTAAATCATAGTCATAATATGAAAATTTGTTTTTTTTCTCACTAGCCATTAGGTCTCTATAATTTCTAAGGTTAAAACGGAGACCACATTTTGCCGACTTAGATTGAAATTCATTCTCTCAAAATATTTGTATAATTTTAATTTTATAGTAATTTGTGTATATGTGAATCATTTTTACATTATTCATGTTTTGATAATAATTTTCTTAGTATTTAATATATTTACAGGTTGAGAATCTTGAAATTCAACAATTTTTTAATGTAATATTCAGAGTGAAAGAGAAAAAATAATATTTTAATTTTTTTAAGTCAAGAATTGATAATATTTTATTATCTGAGCCAATCGAACCAAAATACTGAGCATCACTTTCATTATGATATATTCAATGCTACAATATATTTTTAGTTGGAAGAGTTAAACTTCAGATTCAATGATGAAATAGTTGGACTTCTTTTGCTTAGTTTTACTTTGGACCAAATAATAAATTTAAAAAAGTTCAACATTAACAAAATTTTGAATATCGCCGAGAAGTATTATCCTGAGGATTTCACCGAACAAGAAATGCATCATTTGAGGAGTCAATTACAACATTTTGATATTGATATAATTTGTCATGAAGATTTTCAGAATATGTCAACTATCGATCACAGAATTGTGTCGAGATTTATTTGAATCAAAAAGTTGGAACAATATCATTTAATTGATATGTTGATCCATTTAGTTTAACTCCACCTATTTCAACGACGACTCATATTTTTAATATATCATGAAATATTTAAAAAAAATGTGTTATATTAGTTTTTATTAAAATAATTTTAGTCCGAGTAGATTTGAAATCCTGACTCCGCCCTTGAATAAGAGAGGACATAATGAAGAGGAAGAATAGATTTACAGAAATGAAGAGAAAGAAGAGAGGAAAAAAGATAGTTGGGCAGCTGGAATTAATTAGAGTAAAATTTATATTTTGACCGAGGGCAACCCTCTGCTCTCGGTTATAATCATAATTTTTACCGAGAGCAACCCTTTACTTTCGGTGATAATAATATTGTCGAGAACATTATTTCGTTTTCGACGATTATTCACGGTAATTGTGTATTTTTTTTTACTGGTGCACAATGCCTATTAGGACGACTCATTTCTAAAGAGCATGATCTCGTGTTTCTAAATTTTATTAACTTTTATAAAAGTTAAGTATTTTTGAAACAATAGGTACAATATTATACCTTTTTTAAGTTATAAGTTATACCTAAACAATCCTATAAACATTAAAATAAAACAACCAAACAACCATTAAAATTAAAATTTACTTTAGTTATAGTCGTATTTTATCTTTGTATGTATAAGTATAACTACATTAAATTATAATTATTTGTTGATTTAAATTCATATGTACAATATTATTTAGGTACAGCTTATACCTTAAAAGAGTATAATATTACACATACTATACATGTTACAAGAATACATAACTTATAAAATTTAATATTTCATTTTTATCCCTTAATTTTATTAAAGTATAAAAATTTAAATTTCTTTAGTATATTTTAAAATATAATAATAAATTATAATAAAATATTTATTTATATTTAAGTGTGTTTAATTTTTTAATTTAATTAATAATTTAATAACTTATTTTTATTTAATTTTTTAATTTATATATATATATATATATATATATATATATTATCTCTGTAAACAAAATTATAGCATTTTAATTAAGTATAAAAAATATTATTGTGATAATTTATAAATAATTAAATATAATAATTATTTTTAAAAACTAATAATGTTAATTAAAAAATAATAGTCATATATAAAATTAATTTATAAAATAAAACTGTGTTTCATTATTAATAAACGTCGTTTATAATTAATTATATAAATTAGTGATATTATTATTATTAATTAATACAATATGTATAATTTATTTTAAAAATTAATTTATAATTATATTATTCTAATTTAAAATATGATTTTATTAACATTATTATTTGTTAGATTAAGTTAAAAAAAAAAAAAACATGATAAATTGTTAAATTAAGATTAAAAGAGAATAGGTTGAATTATGAAAAAACCTTTAATTGATTAATCTAAACTTAGAATAATTAAAATGAGCACACATAGTTTTGATCATGGTTTTAATGAATAAATAAAACTAAATTTAACAATGTGTTTATGCGCATATAAAATTGAAGATGCGCTAACAGTTGAGTTGTCATTATCTGAAGAAGCGCTAACAACAAATTTGATTAATTAATATACTTTCTCCATCTGAAGACTCACTGGAAGTAGAGTTTCGCTAACAGCTGAGTAACCCAACAATAGAGTCTTGCTAATAGCTGAGTAGCCCATCAACAAAGTCTAGCTAATAGCTGAGTAACCCAATAGTATTGTTGCGCCAACAGCTGAGTTGCCATCAGTAGTGTTGCGTCAACAACTGAGTTTCCATCAGTAGACACGCCATCAGAAGTGTTGCGCCAACAGTTGATTGCGCTATCAGCAGAGCAACTCTTCAGTAGAGCTCGCCATCAGCTGAGTTCCACATAGTTGAATATGATAAAATGTACCATTGCCACGTATACGAATATTCCATTCTCCTACGCACTATAATTCCGTACACCACGCACTAACAAATATTTCATTTGCCTGCGCACTACCCCGTACGCTAAGCGTACGACAAACGTACTAGTGCCACGTGTCAATAGAATGGATTCAACCGTTGCCATGACTGAAAGATAAAAGGGCATCAGAGAACAACGACGAATTCATTAGTTTTTTCTCTCGACTCTCTGGTTATTTTTCTCCGATCTTCTTGCGCGATATTAGAGAACGTTAAGCGATAATCTCTAGTCTTATCTTGATAATCATTTTACTGTGTAAGTTGAACAGAGAGTCGTTTGTTCAACAAGAGAGTGTGATAGATGGAAGTTCAGAACATGCAAGTGTTAAGATCTGTAATCTGAGTGAGTTTGTGTAGAAGCTATACAAATCAAAGTCTTCTAGTGGAATCATTTTGGAAACAGAAGAAGGGATGGCGTATGAGCTTTATCTTTGAACATCCATAAAATCGTGTGTAGTCGTTTTACTACTTCATTCATTACTACATCTACCGCTTCAAATTCTACAATCATTTTCTTTACTTGAAACCGTTTCAGAGCTTGCTACGATTTGTTAAAGAATAGAAACAAAATTTCAGTCCTCAACAGGATTAAAATCACATTTAAGTGAAAAATTGAACAATAGTATTAACCCCCCCTTCTACTGTTCTTATTGATCATAACAAGTGGTATCAGAGCAAAGTTTTCTATTATTAAGTTATTGCAGATATCCGAATCATGTCTTACCTAAATAAGATCCCAATGTTCTCAAAATAAGACTATGATGACTGAAAGATTAGGATGCAAGCACATCTAGCAGCACAAGATGATGATATGTGGTATGTCATCACAGATGGTCCCATGAAGATACTAAAGGTCAACACAGCCACAAATACAACGGAAGGTGCTCTTGAGATGAAGGAGAAACCCAGATACGAGTGGACTACTAAAGACAAGAAGAGACCAACTTCGACAACGTGGCCAAAGACATTTTCTACAAAATTTTGGACAAGAACATGTTCAACAAGATCAAGTCATGTTCCACTTCCAAAGAGATCTGAGAGAAACTGACTCAACTTTGTGAAGGAAACGACTAAACAAAAGAAAACAAGTTGATGGTTGCCACATAAAAATTCGACAACATCAGGATGCGCCAAGGTGAAACTATGACTGAGTTCAACGAAAGATTCAGCAATATAGTCATCAAACTCTCAACCCTGGGAAAGGTATATAGAAACAAAGAAGTTGTTATCAAAGCTATTAAAGCTTTTCCCAGAGAATGTGATATCAAAACAATGGCTATGAGGGAATCCAAGGACCTCAATAAGATCGAGCTATATGATCTCTTTGTCGTTCTGAAGGCCTACGAGTTTGAGATAAACTCAAGGAATGAGGAGGGGCCGTCCACTTCCATCATAACACAAGCACTGGTGACTGTTGAAAAGCCACTTGCTTCGATAGCTGCCAAGTCTGCTGAACAAATCAGCGACGACGCAATGTCATTATTTGTCAAGAAGTTTGACAAATTCATGAGGAAGAATCATTCTAACTCTAATTATAACAGAAACAATTATAACAATGAGTTTAATGCTAATTTAAAAAGTTTTAACTGTGACAAAATAGGTCATTTCAAGACTGACTACAGAAAACCTAGAAGAGATGACAAGAAGCCATTCAAGAGGAAAAATAAGAAGGAACATAAAGCTCTTTTGGCTGAGGTAAGCAAGAGCAAATAGGCTGAAAGCGATTCAGATGAGAGATCCTCAAGTAAAAGTGAGGAAGAAATTGTCAAATTCTTCATGGCAGACAAAAACGAGGTATTTGACTTCACCTCTAACGAATTCACTATAATGATCTAACTACTGCATTACATGACATGGTCATTGAGTATAAGAAACTGTGAGATATTTTTAACGAAATAAATTTGAAAAACAAATCTGACAGTACAAGTTTTTCAACTCAAAATAATGAATCAAAAGTTTTAAAAAATAAAATGAATGAGCTATCAGCTGAGAATGAAAAGTTTCAAAGAAATAGTGCAGAGTCTTTTTACTGAAAATCAAAGATTAAACTATGTGGTTAGTTCTTGGACGAAGTCTGGAAATGCTCTTAAACAACTGCATGAGCAGCAAAGGCATGCCGGATGCAAATCCAGTCTGGGATATGTTGAGAGCAATCCAGCTGAGTCCAGCAACAAGTTGAACCCAGTAAAAGGCAAACTTAATTTCACAAGTTTTGTCAAGGAAAATTCAACTGATATTCGAACTAATCAAAGTTGTGATAACTTGAATTTGAAAGATGAAATTAAATAGTTTAAGACAATTGACCAAAAGTCAAGCTGACTTAAGCCCAAAAATAGGGCAGCCAACTAGTCTAGTAAGCAAAAACCTGACAGAAAGCCAGAAATGTTTTTATCAAAAATCATTTTCTAAATCTAACGGATCATCAATAGGTAGAAATAAATGTACCAAGCCTGAATCATACAAGTTATTAAAAACACAAAATGAGAGATTCATAAAAATAACTCAAGTATGGATTCTCAAGGGACTAATCAACCATAGACCCAAGTAAATATGGGTACTAGAGCTGTCAATGTTTCTACGTGTAGGTAAAACATGACAACAACTTGGAAGATTCAGTATAGTATCTGGAATACGTGCTAACCGATCAACAAGTGACTAATATATTCACAAAGCCACTCCCCGAGATTAAGTTTTCTTACTTTTGAAATATTTAGGTCTTTTAGATTTAAATTAATTAATCTTGCATAAACTTAGAAGAAATTTGATGGTCAGATGATAAGTCAGACATGTTGAAACAACTGTCTCTAACTCAACTGAAAGAAGAGTCGGTTGATGACACTGTACATCAGACGAGGCTATGCATAAGCAACCTGTAATTTCAATCGGTATGCAGATTATTGAGGTAACAAATTTCCTTAAGCAAATAGGGGATCAACGATCAGGAGCTGCTGATGTTAGAAAGGATAAAATTAGCAGAGGAGGAAGAGCATTGAGGGGGAAACCGGGAAGAGGAAGATATCAAGGAAAAAAAGCCAGCTGAAGGCTCAAGCTACAAAAGAGGAAGAATTAAAAAGGGGGAAAATTTATACTTTGAATATTTTGCTTATTTATGTCTCTATATATAAATTTATCTTTTGCTCCCTTCTTTCATAACTTAGTTTTAACATCATTAAAAATGAGGAAATTGTTAAATTAAGTTAAAAAGGGAAAAATTGAGAAATTGTTAAATCGTTAATTAAGTTGAATTATGAAAAATGTCTTTAATTGATTAAAATGAACATAGGATAATTAAAATGAACACACATGGATTTGATCATAGTTTTTATGAATGAATAAAACTAAGTTTAGCAATGTGTTTATGCGCAGGTAAAACTGAAGATGCGCTAACAACTAAACTGCCATTATCTGAAGAAGCTGAAATCAAACTTGATCTATCAACAGACTTGCTCCATCTGAAGACTCGCTGGCAGCAAAGTCTCGCTAACAGTTAAGTATCCCAACAATAGAGTTGCACTAACAGCTAAGTAACCCATCAATAGAGTCTCGCTAACAGCTGAGTAGCCCATCAGTAGAGTCTCGCTAACAACTGTGTATCCCATCAGTAGTGTTGCGCCAACAACTGAATTGCCATCAATAGTGTTGCGTCAACAACTGAGTTGCTATCAGTAGACTCGCCATTAGTAGTGTTGCGCCAACAACTGAGTGCGCTATCAACAGAGCTCGCCATCAGCTGAGTTCCACATCAGTTGAGTACGATAAAATGTACCATTTCCACATATATGAATATTTCATTCTCATGGGCACTACAATCCTATACGCCACACACTAAAAAATATTCCATTTGCATGTGCACTACCCCGTACGTTAGGCGTACGACAAAGGTACCAGTGCCACGTGTCAACAAAATGGATTCGACCGTTGCCATGACTGAAAGATAAAAGACATCATAGAACAATGACGAATTCACTAGTTTTTGCTCTCGACTCTAGTTATTTTTCTTCGATATTATTGCGTGATATTAGAGAACGTTATGCGATAATCTCTTGTCTTATTTTGATAATCATTTTACTGTGTAAGTTGAACATAGAGTCATCTGTTCAACAAGAGAGTGTGATAACTAGAAGTTCAGAATAGGTAAGTGTTAAGACCTGTAATGTGAGTGAGTTTGTGTAGACGCTATACAAACTAAAGTCTTTTAGTGGAATCCTTCTGGAAACAGAAGAAGGGGTGACGTAAGAGCTTTATCTCCAAACATCCATAAAATCGTGTGTCGTCGTTTTACTACTTCATTCATTACTACATCTGTCGCTTCAAATCCTACAAGCATTTTCTGCACTTAAAACCGTTCAAGAGCTTGCTATGATTTGTTAAAGAATAGAAACAAATTTTTAGTTCTTAACATGATTAAAATCGCATTTAAGTGAAAAATTGAACAACAATATTCAACCTCCTTCACTATTGTTATCGATCCTAACATTATTATTAAAATTTTATTTTATAAAAACAATTAATATTGTTTTAACATACACAAATTTATAATAATACATAAATTTTAATTAATATATAGATAAGTTATTTATATAATTATATAAGTTAAATTATAGGAATTATATATAAAAGAATTTAATTCTTATAATATAATAGGATTATTTATTTTAAAAATGCATTTACATGATAATTACATATTATTTATTTATTTTATTAATTTTAATATAATTAATAATACAAATTACATTTTAGATAAATATTAATATAATAATTTATCTAAATATAAGGGTAATTTAATCCTTTATACTTCTTATATCATTGACCAAACACAAAATAATAAAATTTATATAACTTATCCATATTTATATTCTCAACCAAACACTAAAAACTTATATAATTTATACATTCTAATATTTCCTTATAATTTATACATATATATAAATAGTACCACATACCAAACACTACCAAGTTATTTAGGTAGCATTTGGTATGTGATACAAATTATATAGGATATAAGTTGTATAGAAATATAAACTATAACGAGGTATAAATAGTATAAAATTTATAGTTGTATAAGTGGTTGATGTTTGGTATGAATTATATATGGTTTATAATTTTGTGTTTGGTATATTATAAAAGAATGTAGTATAAGTTGTATAAATGTGAATTTAAAATTATTATTATTATTACTATTTTCTATATTTACTTATATTATAAATAATATTCTTTATTATTATAAATTATTGTACTGTTATAATTTTATAATTAATTACTAAAAATTAATTATAATATAAATAATAAATTATATTTATTTAATTTAAATATTATTACTAATTTTAATAAAATAAACTTACAATAAAAATAATATATAAAATAAACAATATTATTTATAATATAAATAAATATAGAAAATAACAATTAATAAAATTATCGTTATAAAAATAATTGAATGGTACAATGAGAAATTATATATAATAATAATATTAAAACTAAATAAAATATATTTAATATATTATGTAATAATAAACTATATATAATATTAACAAATGGTACAATGAGAAATTAAAAAAACTAAATTATATAAGAATATTGTTGTATGTATCCAAGGAATTAGGTAGTATTTTATACCAAATATGAGGTATATTTATACCAATAGTAAAAATGTAACCAACACTATTGGTATAGTTTATACTATACTAATAGTGTTATACCTCCTATTATTCCATACCAAACTCTACCTAGGATAATGATGCATAAGAAAATTATGGTTTTGCTTTTTAACTTTTGGGTAATAAAATAAAAATGTGATCACAAGGGGTTATGTGTACACACTTAATTATTTAACTAGGCACAAAACTTGTCGCTTAACGGTAAAGATGACAATTTAAAATCGCCACGCGATAACCGAACCGAATTGTCCCATTTGTGCCGTTTTACCCCGGTTTGAACGATAGTTAACTAGGGGATTGGGCGGGGATGATATTTGTGTCTCATGCCTCGAACCACCCCGATTTCACCCTTATTATGCTTCGAATACTAATAAAATTATAAAATCACCAATATATTTATTTTTTCATTATATTTTATAAGAGTTTTAAGTTTATTTTTTATAATAATATAATTTTTTAATGTTTTTACAATATATATTATATTAAAAAAATTTGTTTATATAATTTGATTATATAAAAATTTATTTATTTATTAGAATATGATATAAACGGTGTCCCGTGGGGAATCTCCAAAACCGAATGGGACGTGAATGATAATAATAAAATCTCCGAAATATAAACGGAGCAGAGAAGATAAATAAATTCTCTTAAAGATAACTGACAGACTCAAACTCATAACCTCTCAAGAAGGCTAGAAATATCATTGTTATCGCTAGGCTAGAAGTGGAGATAGTAATAAGATATAATAATGTGAATTGTGGGATATAATGTTGTATTAGAAAATTATGGTTTTGCTTTTCAACTTTTAGGTAATTAGATATAATAATGCAGATTGTGGATTTACCATATTTTTTCGTTAATCAATTGAACAAATATAACCCTCTAATTTATAATTATAGAAATGCAATATATAACAAATTTTGGCAAACTTGAACAATTTGTTGATTGTGTTTCTCATATTTGATTAAAAAAATTCAAAATAAATAGACAAGTGTCCATGTGAATAACACATTGAACTATCAAGTAATTCAAGTGTAATTGTCATTTTAAGTATCAAATGTCTTAAATTTGACATTATGAAAACCTTTAAAAGAAGTGGGAGGTGATAGTTATAGAGGTGGTTCAGATTTCTAAGAGGATATATATATATATATATATATATATATATATATATATATATATTTCCTAATTTTCAATATATAAAAATAACACACAATGAATTAATGTTGGTAAATGTCTTAGCATTAAAAAAGAAGATAAAAACATGTGAAAGAAGACAAAATTATATGATATTGAAATTAGAAAAAGTAATTATTGTTTTTATAAATTGTTAATAGAGTTTTTGATTAATTTTTCCATGTATATTATTATTGTACAAGTTTAATTAACTTAAAAATAGATAAATCTTTTGCACTAGCTAATATGAATATGGTTGGTGAAATTAAAATTAATTGAATAGATACAATAACATAGAGGGATGAGTCACCTGAGAAGTGCAATGGATGTGGATCAAGGTGGAGGATACGAGGGAGCCTAATAAGTATACTCCTAAGTAGGCTCACAAATTTGGACACGACACAAAAACACAATCCAGACCGAACACGAAAAAATCAGGTTAGAGTCATATATTTTTTTGTTCAGGTCAAAATCAGGTCGACCTGTATAACCTAATTAATAAACACATCAAAATTGGATCGACCTGAAATGACCTAAAGTAGACTCGATAACCCCTTTCTTTTGTTGAGTTTTATGTTATTCTTTCTTATTCACTCACTCATTGCAGATTTGTGATTTAACTTCATTTTTATTTTGTATTGATGTTATTTTAATTTGAAATAGAGATGTGAATTAATTACATCGAATTTTATTCAAGTTGAGTTAGGTAAATCAGATCAAATTCAGGTCAATAAAAAATAAACATGTTAAGTTCAGATTATAAATTTTGACCCGAATTACTAAACATGTCAGGTTTAAGTTAAAATCGTTCAACTCGTTAACCTGTCAACCCAAACCTGCCAACTCTTACCTGGGTGACATTGTCACCCCTATTCCCAAACATGAATCCAAGACTAAACAACAATTCCCATAAGCTAATAAAAATTGGTCCAAAGATTGCAAATCAGAAGCTTTTTTTAGAGATCGAGAACCAATCATCTAAGTCAGAGTCGGCCATTGTAATTGTCCATAACTGCAATATCTTTAAAAGCACTTTTACTTATTTATGATCAATAATATTGCACTACATTTTAACAAATCTAATATTACAACTAATGATACAACATATTTCATAAATGCAACCAATGTAACCAGAGGCTGTTTACAGACTATTCTTTTTAGTTATCTACCCTTGCATATAATTTATTATTACAAAAGAAATACTATGTCTTTTGCAATTATTTGGCAATTGGGAAAAATAGGAAAACAAGAATGTGATCATACAAAAGACTAATTAGGATAATAAGGAAGAGGAAAAATTTAGCAAATTTCTAAATATTATATATAATTGATTACAATCATCTAGAGTTTTTTTTTCACACAAATAACAAAACTGAGATAAACAAAAAAACAGAATAAGATATCTCAAGGGATAAGAATCGTGTCTAAAAGAACAAAAGTCACGGGATCATAACTTTAGGGGTTGCACTACCTTGCAAAATTAAAAAAAAAAAAAAAAACTGAGATAAACAAAAGAAAGACATGGCAAAACAACTAATGTAGAGATTGAATTAGTTGGGTATTTAATTACCTAACCTATATTATAAAGAGTATAAATAATAGGGTAATTAACCCTCATTACTCACCCTGAGCTAGAGTTAATTATAGTCGAGGTCTGGATTCCTGGGAAACTAACCCTTGCCAGTTGAGAGTACTAATGTAGAGTTTGAATTAGTTGGGTATTTAATTACCTAACCTATATTAGAAAGAGTAGAAATAATAGGGCAATTAACCCCCATTACTCACCCGAGCTAGAGTTTATTATAGTCGAAGTCTGGATCCCTGGAAAACTAACCCTTGCCAATGGAGAGTTCCCAAACAGAACCATCAAATCAACATATACATTACTAGGCATAATGAGTATAGAGATGAGGACAAATAATCTATCTATCTGATTGAGAATGGAAGAACTTGCATGTTAATTTGGCAAGGCTATGTAAAATGAGTCCCTGTGTCCTTGTTGGCGTCTCAGAACTCTATTGATTGCCTTTTTCCTAGTAAATACCAATGTATTGTGATTTTCATCTGTAATAGGATCCGAACATTTGATCTAAAGAATAATTTTTATACAAAAGAAAATAAAGCAAAAAAACTACAATACATATGGTAATGATCCAAAACACAATCTTATACACATCAAGAACTCACTTCCAATTTAACTTAGACAAATTTTCAGTTAAATCATGATTATATCCTGAAATGTAACAAAATAGTAGTTTCCTAATAGGCTCATTATGTATCCAATATATTAACAAATACATAGAACAATAAAATAATCAAAACTAAACCAAAGTAACAATAAGAAATGCAACAAAAAAAATCAGAGTAGTTCAGATAGAATGAATTGGAATGAGCATAATAACATATATACCTTGCAGATAACAAGAAAATCCGAACACTTCCAATTTTAACTTTGACAATTTATCAATTTTGACAAAATATCAGTTTTCTATCTATCATGTATATTAATAAATACATAAAAGAACAAAAGAATCGAGATCAGAGTAGGCATGAGAAATGGAACAGAGAAATTGGAGTAGTTCAGATTGAACGAAAAAGTTGGAAAAATCATTAAAAGCATATACCTTACAGATAATTACTTCCAAGCTTTGAGGTGAGCTTAAGTATGTGCACACACACTCTACTACTTCCTCTCCCTACTGAGATAATTGCATGCACTTCAGGAATCAAGCAAGGCTCAGCCATCTGATAAGACAACCATCATGGCCAAAGAACGACAATATATCTCGTGGGAAGGGGAAAAGGCAAAGAAAGCATATCAATTATTCTACCAGAAGGAACTATTTTAAGTGTCTCATTTACCTTTCCTAGGAACTGGCTCTCTTGTGGAAGTGCAAAAATATAATGACTTTCATAAGATAATTTCAGATGACCTCTTGTTGTCTTATGCAAGAATGCCTAGTAAAAGAAAAATCCCAAACCCCAAGCTCTGACATTCGCAATGCACTATAAACAAATAAATCTATACATATGTATGTATATATAAGAAAGGTGCAAAAATGTATGGTAGAGAGTCCTGATGTGCAACCAACAATAGATAGAAAGACAGTCTGGTCTGGCCTGGTCTTAAACATTCATTTACATAAAAGTGAAGCTTCAAGAAACTTGAAGAAAACAAAAGATGCTGCAGAAATTTCATTAAATTACTTTATAAAGTATATACTCATGGAAGTTCTAGCTACTCTACAATATTTAAAAACCTTCCCCAGCAGATTTCATACACAAGACTTTTCGGCTAAGTGTTCCATGTGGTTTAAAATCTCTTGCTTTTCCATTAACAGATAACTCCAGCTTCTGGCAACAAGAATGGTAACTGTAAAAACCCATTAAATCAAAAAAGCTAACACTTCATTAGATGGCAACAAACAGTTATAAATTGATATGATTGATCTCATTTAAAACAATTCTTGTTTTTGTTTTTGTATCTATACTTGAGGAAAATTAGATCTAAACATTAGAAATAGGTATAACCTAATATCATAATAATTAATAAAATATCAAAAGTATCTTTTTCTCTCCATTTACAAATTCAATATAAACAAAAGAGAAATTATGTTTGAAAGGCAGGAGTTACAAAGGAGACTACTTGCCAAAATTAAATGAATAGAAAGAGCACTATCTAATGCACATATGATTTAGTCCTGCAACTTAAGCCGGTTGAAGAACACCAAGAAGTTATACTCAGGCACCCAATACACAAATCCGACAACAGGTCCTCCTTTAATGTACTGCAAAGTAAATCATTATAAGATACTAGAAAGAAAAATAAAGCAACAACCGAAGCTACTACTAGAATTAAGTGAATGCAACAACCTTTCCGTCTAAAATAACTAGTTCACCATCGACCCATCGAGGATTCTTAAATCCTGGCTCAGCAAGCCTTCCTTGTCCTCTATATCGGGCAACCTAGCATGGAAACTTCTTCATAAGCTCTAGAAGGAAACACTTAAAATGCCTATTAGAACAAACATGGAAGAAATAACAAATAAGAACAGCTACAGACCACACCAAATTCTTCTGGAATTATCCCCTTGTGAGGAAGCTGGTATGTTTTACCAATTTTAGCACGAAAAGCTACCTGTGGAAAGAGAACAATATATTAGTATCACGAAGAGTTAATGAGACAAACTTCTTGCAACATAAATGTGGATACCACAAACATATAGAAGCATTGAAGTTCAACTGCAAAAGTTGACAATTTAAACAGAAATAAGACCTGGTCAGCCACACAAAAGCTTAATGCACATGCAAGGAGTATATATTAGACTTTAGACATGAGACATATGTTAAATAGAAACCATATGTAGCAAACCATTCACAAAGCTATTTCTAGCAGTAATGTAGTGCTTAGCTGGGTAAACTAATCATAAAACAAAGGAAAAATATTTTTTAAGAGAAAATATCCATGATATAAACTCAATTCATAAATAATTTGTCAATGTAATACATTTGGAGGATTCCATCTCGTAAGTCATATTTACTCTTCCCTCAACAACATCCGTCCACCTTCTTTCCCTTGGAAGGACTTATGGAAAATCGAGTTACTGTCGAGAATCACGTTCTTCGCATGGGAAGCCATTCACTCACGGTGGCATCCTTACACAAGACAAACTCAAGAATAAGGGATTCCATTTGGCAAATAGATGTGTTCTTTGTGAAAGTTCCAGGAGACAGCCAACCATCTTCTCTTGGATTGTCATATGGCAAAGGAAATTTGGTCCCTTTTCCAAAATCTCCAATGGAGATGCCATTAACTGTGGGGGAATGTTGTGGAAAATGAAATGATCGGAGCACTCCAAACAATATTTGTTCAAGCTGGAAGCCAATCGTCCCAATCATGTGGTGGTCTATTTGGAAAGTAATGAATCGTAGAATCTTTCAAAGGAAAAAACATGGCATTGCTAAGATCAAAGGCTTCATTCTCCTTGCTCTCGCAGCTATCAAGAAGAAAGGAAAATGCAACGGATGGGACTTCTTTGAGCTTATTAGAATCTAATTTTCTTTAATTGTGTTCTCTTTTCTTTTTCAGTTGTTTTTGTTTCTTTTGAATGCTTCTCGCATTCACAACAATTTTCTCTTTAATGAAAAGTTTACCTTTTATTAAAAAGTAATACATTCAAGATCATAAAATAAACAAAGCGCTGTAACCAATGAGGTTGATTCATATTTGGTCACAGGTAATAGTTTCTAATCTTTTCAAAATTATACAATCC
The DNA here is from genome assembly GCF_907164915.1 of Impatiens glandulifera. NCBI lineage: Eukaryota > Viridiplantae > Streptophyta > Magnoliopsida > Ericales > Balsaminaceae > Impatiens > Impatiens glandulifera. Next base: position 21,934,525 of record NC_061866.1, read on the forward strand.
TGAAATGTGTTACCCAAACGAATAAGATAAAATGTTTCTTAGAAGTAAGAGAAAGTTGTTCTTAGATAGGCATGTCTTGTACCAATATATATCGACTTCAAGACAGACAAAGACAATATACTCCTTTTAAGTCAGCTATTTAACTTATATCATTCTTTTCTCCACCACATTTCCATCTTTCAATGGGATGACAATAACTTTTTATCCAAAAACTCAGATTTACTGTTAAAGACCCAACCCATTGTGTAAATTAAACAACTAATGTAAAAATTGTATTGCCTAATAATCCCTGGACCATGAACCAGTGCCTTTTTTCTGTGACTTTGAATATCCACAAGTCTCACACATACATCTATCCAGATATGCTTTAATACTTCACAAAATTAAATCCAAAAGGAAACTGTAAAAGAGATAGGAACAGAATGAAACAGGAATTGATTAAAGAAATATAAATCACCTGGCCAGCAGGCACATAAGGATCCCCAGTTAATTTAACAGCTTCTACATATTCATAAAATTGAAGATTTTCAGTTTCAGATGATGAGCCAACATCTTGCCATTGTCCAAATTTGTGCCTTAGATGAATGACTTCTGAGGCATAGAGTCCGTGACTACCAATATATAGTCCTGATAACAATGCAAGACTTCAACATGACAGAAGATCAACAAAAGCTGCAAATTTTGATGAACAGCTTCAACATGATCAATTTACCATTTAGGGGATCAGAAGATGTTGGAACTTCAATTCTATTAAATGTAGTCAAACCAGAGAGCACTAGATGATTCTGAACCTGATTGAGAGTGAGATCTATCAATTTCCCAACATCTCTGAGTACCTGAGGAAACATATAAGATTCAGATCAATCAATCTGATTGAGTAATATTTTTGCAAGTAATTGTTACAAGAGAATAACTAGGGTTAGGGTTACTAACCCTAGGATAAGATGGTGGATAATTAGTTGGGTCAGCGTAACTATTGGCGGGAAAAAAATAAAATGGTTGGGAGGATATATAAGAAATAACAGAAGGCGGATAGGGTTATGCCATAATTGAGAATTACTTGAATCATAAAAGGTGCTCTCTCTATCTCACCTCTCCCAATTCAATCTATTCCCACCTAATCTGTCTAAAACCCTATCTCTTTCAATTGTAGGATCTCTACTCTACTATTGAAACTCGCTTCTTTCTCATCTCATACTCTGATCCTTCTATGGCACAATTCAGGTATTAATTGGTTGATCAGTCTAGGTTTTGGCTTTTGTTCTAATTGCCATCATATCATTGGTTACACTGGCCCAACTAATTACCTGCCACCTTATTCTAGGGTTAGTAACCCTAGCCCTAGTTATTCTCTTGTAACAGTAATCTTCGAAGCATAATCAATCTAGATATCAAATACTTCGTCTTGATAATTGGAAACAGACCTTCATGGGTATCTTTCCCCGGCCAATAGATTTTGCAAGGTCAGACATTATCTGGTCTACGCTGCGTTGACCTTGAAGCTTAGGTCTCTTACGTTTAAGAGATTTTTCCGTTTCACTAGAGATGCGTTGTTTATCATTCTTCTCTATAGAGAAAGAAAACATCTTTCTACCTTTTCTCTCCAGTTTAGCAGGTACCCGTGTCAATGTTTTCTTAAGCACACTACTACTTTGAACTTTGTGCAGGGTATCACCAATCACCACCTTCACTGAAATTTCATTTTGCTCCACATCATCTACAATCCCATCACCAGCATCCATTTCTATACGATTCCTCTCTTGGTTACTTTCATCTTTATCTTCATCTTCATCTTCAGAATCCATAATTTCTAATTCAACGTCCTCCTCTTCATCCTCGTCTTCAATAATCTGGTCAACTACCTTAGATATTAGATCTGGATCAAACTTCCCAGAGGCTGTTACTTTCAGAACTTTGACTTTTGCACCTGGTATCATATCGCGCAAGAGAGGCTCAAAATCTGATAGTCCTTCAGCTATGTCAGAATCATTATCTTGATCTTCACTATCTTCAACGTCATCTGGACTAGCAAACAAATTACTTATGTCAGAAGAATCAAGTGGATTTGATATCCTTGTAGGGCTTCCGGATGAAAATGGAACATCATGAGGAATTTCTGCTGGACTTAGATACACAGCCTGGAGTTCATGAAATCTCTGATTAGATTAGTGGACAAGGGGGAAATATCTTTACATCTAGACAATAATGTGAACAAAACAGAGATAAATATTGCCCTTTAAAAATGAGATCACACAACCAGATACTCCTCCATGATAAATTTAAGAGGGATTAGAACAAATTTCTCTCATGGATTAATCATTGACCTTTTAAGTTGATATACAGAAGGATACCTGTTGTCTGTATTCACCTTTCTTGTTAATTGTAAGAAATATTTCAAACACGGGAAGACCAGCCATAGCTGTTGCCAGTTGTCTGAAAAAGGAAAACCATCAGCCAAACTAGGACCACTTCAAGCAGTAATCAGAACAAAAAAAATTATATGGCAAAAAATCAATTCTAATGTAACTACGGGTCAGAAAATACACAAAATCGCAAACCCATGTAACATTTTCATTTGTACGCCAATAGACATGTTAAAAGGTACTTGATTATTATCCAGCACTAATTATTATTAAGATTTTATGGTATTGGCTTGAATTAGGAAATCAACAACTATTTCATGATCTCCCACAACACCATCTCTCAAATTTACAGGGATGAGCAGGCCAAAGTTGGCTGAACAAGTATATGAAAGTGATATTCACAGGATCCATTAGAATCTGACAGTGCCTTAAGAGTTGATGAGTCCAACAACAAAATTTGAGATGTTGTGGAACTCTCAAAATTAAGAATGAGTCTGACAGCTATGTTTCCTTCTGCATCTTGATCCATCTAAAATACACTTCCAGCATTCTAGTATATGTCCTAATAAGAAAATTTCAAGCTCCCAACTAAATCTTAATATATACTACAAATAAGAACAATATGAAAACCATAGCAACTAGCTAAATTTTTTGTTTTTAAAGATATAGAAACATGCTAACAAGTTGCACGAGGATACATGTTTTTCAATCGTGTTTCTTAGATAACCAAACTCAGAATAAATAATTAGTATAGGAAAAATAATCCTTACCTTGGGCTAAAGCTTCTTGCCACATATCTTCCATGTTCAGCACTTATACGAAAAATATGGCCATTATTATCTTCTGAGATAGCAGACCACCAACCCACCTGTGACAGACCATTTACAGAAATAACGTAAAACATTAGAATGCTTAAGGCAAATTTTCTGCATACCATACTAACATATAGTTTTGTGTTCACATGTCTACTGGGATTGGCCACCACAAAACTCATTACTCAAGACACCAGTGAACACTAAATCCTACTAAAATAGTATGAATAGAAGAATGAAATATCCTTGTCCTCGTTCAATTCAACCAATGCAAGAAAGAACACTACAAGCTCATAAAAGATGCAAAAAAAGGGATAAAATTCAATGAAACGGTAGTGATCTGGCGCAGGAACCAAGAATCCCAGGCCTTGTGTTCGATGAAGGGTTATTTGGATTTAATCAATAACCCCTTATCCAGTAATCAATCAAATCATCAACTTTTATAACGTTTTAATATTAAATACAAAGATATTTTAGTCATTTAACTCAAATAATCGACTTTTTATCAAACATCAAATCAAATAAATCCTTACCCATTTTTTACAACATTTTTAATATTAAATAAAAAATGATATTTGTCATTTAACCCAAATAATCCACTTTTTCATCAAACAAGGGTTTTTTTAAAAAAAATAAAAATAATCAAACAATCTAGCAAGGATGATATGTAAAAAACATAAGGATAACAAACAGAAAATTTCCAACTCACCAAGCCTGCCCCAGCTTTATCTCTTAAAAAGACAGCTTCATTATATTGCTCCTCGGCAATAGCTTTCTGCATTTTCACAAGGCCAATATCACTAAAATCACAAAAGTACTATGAGAATCTAATGTGGCTAGAGAGGTAGATCCAGGTGATTAACTGCCTACATTTAGATGAGACATCACCATGCCAACAGCGTCATTTGTAGTAGCTGCTGCAACTGCCACTTTAAGCCTAGCAGCATCTTGGTAATCCTCGCTAGCAATAGCAAGAGCTATTTGTGACTGTTAAAGAAAAAACAAGGTGTATCAAACTGAAGTATCAAAGTAAGTGAAATGAAGAAATATCTAATAACTGTGCATAATAATGCAAGAAATTGTTGTTCAAATTTAACATGCAAGGAAACAACTAGTGCTTAATACATATATGTACACAAAATCATGGTACTGTACTTTAAAGGATTCTCAAACTGATCCCATTTGGAAACTAGTATTTTGTCAATCACGATATCATTGATTTTTTCTTTTGGTATAAGATATTCTTTTATTATGGTTCAGATTATAGTGTGATTTTGGTTGCTTCATTTGGTATACAAATCATTTTTGTTGGTCCAAATTATAGTGTACTTTTTTACTTCATTTGGTATATATTATTTTTGTATAATAATCAAATTATTTTAGGGATGTGTACATCTTATTTTTAGATCATTGTGATTTTTTGCAAACATAACAAAGGTACACGGATGATAACGATGAAAATATTTGATACCAAAACATCCCAAAGTTGTAAAGTCCCCTAGAACCATGCATGTCACAGTTGGAATATACTCCAAGATCACAACAAATACTTAGATCTTCATTCATACACCATTGTTTTGAATGACATGAGAAAATCTTATATATATAACAAAACACAATTTGTCTTGGTGGGTGAACCCAATCTAACAACACTCATAAAAATAAAATTAAAAAACTCTCATATGTCATTGTCAACAATTTGCTGCAGCTTTATCTCAAACTACAGAAATTTCCAAATGGCACTTTTTCAAAATAATATAAGCCAGCTCTTTAACAAAAACAATAAGAAAATTAAACTAATAAAATCCTATACAAAAATTGCAATACAATTTGATTGAAGAGAGAAATATAGGTTGCATATAAAATTACTTAGTTTTGATTAAGACAATTTAGGGACAATTTCAGTTTAGATGAAATGAAAATATAGATTTAATGGAACTTTTGTTCATAAAAATACCTCCAGACTTGTATTTTTTGTATGTTTGATTCTATTTAATAAATTATGGGTTACATTCAAATTTTCTCTCAAAAACTTGTCCTGAATTCTTTGAAAAACTGATATCAGTTATGAAAAATAAGATTAGCTGTTCCTTCCTTCAATCAAAGAGGCTCTTACTCTTCAACAAGACTTTAACACTGTTTATCAGTTTCTTAGTCTGCAATCATTATTTATAAATGAAACAACAGAAATTTGTATCTAAGTACCTTAAGAAGTGATACGATCCGCTCCTGCTCATCAACATCATTAAAATGCTTCGACCACCGTTCCCAATCCCATTCATCATCGCCATCAAGATTCCTATTTTCACTTTCCATAACCAAATTCTCGGAAACATCTTTTTCCTCCCTTAATTTATCTCTGAAAGAACTCAAATAACTATCCAACTTCCGAATTACATTACTCATAACATGGCTAATAACGGAGTTCCACCGTCCGTGCTCGGACGAGCTATCTAATGGATCGATTTCATCGTTATTGTTGCTTCGACAGCGACAAAATGAGGAATCAGAAGTCCTTAAGAGGGAATGGGAGCTGGACAGTGGGGGGTGATTGAGATTGTTCGACTGCTTCAATCGAGACCCGAACTTAGCGTTTGAGAAAGTAAACTTGTGAGGGATTGTGTCGGATCGAGTGGATGGTGATGTGAAGGTTGGAGCAGAAATCGACGCCATGTTAATGGAGGGAGAGAGAGAGAGTTGTGTGTTTCGTTTGCCTGGGAGGAGGAGAGCAAATCGACTTGTGTTTCGCTGGAGAGGAGGACGAAAGAGATAGGATAAGGTGGATGGAGTTTTAGAATGTATTTTTGAGGCATAAATTAAAATAAATTTGGCCAAGCTTATATAAATAAAATAAAATAAAATAAAAATTGAATCACATTTATTTAATATTTATGAGTTTTCTTTTAATATTCAAAATTATAAAATAAAAAGGGATCTAGTTTACTTTTTAATTTTTTAAATAAGATCGGAATATGATTTAAACAAATTATTTGTTATTTTGTGAGACAAATTAAGGGACAAGTAATTTGATTTAAACAGATTATTTATCGAAATTGTTGTCATCGGTTTATTAAATTTGAAACGGTCAATTTAGTTTGTTTAAAAGAACGAGTTCACCAGCTATAGATTTTGTAACTCCTAAGAATCGCTCCATCCACAGCTTAGTACGTGGGACACGTGACAACATGAGGAATTTCGCGGGGTGGCTGTAATTCAACCTTGATTTACGTGTTAGGCGTCTTTAAAAAAATATTATTTAAAAGATTTTTAAAATAATAATTTTGTTAAAACCCGGTTTAAATTAATCAAACATAACTTAATTTAAAAGATTATTTATTTTAAATTAGAGTCGCCAAATGATATTAGAAAAATTAATAAAATGATACGTGTATAAACGTATTTATACAAGAGTATCTGTAAGGGGTTCAATTTTTAGTTACGCTCGTGAAAAGACTTTCGCGTTATGTCCTCCGCGTCCGTCAAATGAATGTTTTAATTTTTTTTTAAATAAAAAAGTCTGCTACTTAAAATTTATTTATAATATTTATTTTCTTTAATTAATAGTTCGAGGTTCTAAATAATGATAGATTTAGATAACATAAATAATTATACAAAATTATTTAAAATGGTGTACTTGCGATTGCGTTAATATAATACTGAGTAAAAACCCTAAAAATATTAGAAAAAGTGTTAGAATTTAAAAATAAATTTCAAATAGGGCCTTAGCAAAAATATTTGTTTAGGAAATATCCTTAAATATTTAAATATCAATTTCTAACCTTTCAGGATTATTTAAAAATGAATCCGGGTTCCAAAGTTACAAAAATAATTTTGGATTTTGAAAAGTAAAACCAAATAGGCCTTAGGACCGGAGTCCTAGAGTCTAGGTCCGATTTTGGTTATCTGGGCTCAACCGGGCTCGGTCTAGACCGAGATGGCCTGGACTAGGGCTCTAGAGCATGGGTCAAGGGATCAAAGGGCTCGATCCTGGGTTCGAGTGGCTTGGTCTCGAACTCGGTCGAGGGATTGGAGAGCTCGGTCCTAGGGTTCATGAAGCTTGGTCCTAAGCTTAGGTTGATCGGTCCTAGGTCTAGGAGGCTCGGTCCCAAGTCTAGGTTTCTTCAGTTGTGAACCTGAGAGGCTCGGTCCAATGTTAGACTTCTCAGTCCGAGGTTAGAAACCTCAGTTAGATTCATCGGTCCTTACTTAAGAACATCGGTCTTGAGTCTCGGTCCTAACTCAAAAACACTGATCCTTGGTCTCTGTCCTAACTCAAGAACATCGGTCATTAGTCTCGATCCGGACCGAAGATCCTTGATCCTGTTTCTCGGTCCCGATCCTATAGGACTCGGTCGTCGGGGACCGAGTGTTCTTGATTTGGACAAGAATTATAGAGGCTATAAGTTTTGATACATATCATAGAATCATGATCTGTAAGTTACAGATGATTCATATGATTATGGAGAACAAAAGCCCCAACCCTAATCACGATCAATCGATCTTTACAAATATCAAATTTTAAAAACCATTTTTAAGTCAAAATTTAGGATCTTTTAAATTAGACCATTTTAAGGTCTGATTTTTGTTCAATTAGCTTTGAAATGATGAACATAGTTGAACACAACCAAAACAATAACATCATTACACCAATTTTTGAAGATGAAATCCTAATTTAAAATTTTCAAAAACATAGTAGAGTGTTATAGTGATTTAGAAACCATCATAACATGTTTACAATCATGTTTAACAACTATTTGAATAAAATACAAGATTAAAACTCAAGAACGTGAATTTTTTAAAATTCAGATTTTCAATTCAAATTTTGATTTTTTAAGTTTGAGTTTGATTTGATCTAATCTCTTTCAATAGATAATTCATATAATATTTAGGGATTGATTTTAAACAAAGAAATCACATAATTAAACCCTATAACCGATCAAACCTGGAAAACAATTTACAATCATATATTAAATTACAAAGGTTCTGGATGCATACCAAAGATTGGATAACACTCTACGGAGTTGTTGGCTTTCTAGAAGCCTAGATCAAAGTTTTGATCGTCGGAGATGGTTTTCACAAAAACTAGTTTTTGACAAAATCCGAATTCTTTGATTTGTAGTGTAATATGGATTGATTGTTTGATGATTTGATAGAGAAACACTTAGAGGGTATTTATAGTAGCTTTAGGTCGGTTGAGGAGGAGCGATTCAAGTCCAATTTGATTATCGAAAGTTCTATCCCTAAATATTATCTCATTCGTGGCAGCCTAGTTCTAAGATAAGATAAGGTAAATAAGCTTAAGGTTATTGTAGGCAAGGATAAGACAAACACGTACGAAGAAAAACGAAGGGATAAGGTGGAGAAATGACGGAGTTATCCCTTCCGATTAGTCGCAATTCCGACGAGTGCCCCATTCTAGCGAAGAAGACAAGTCAAAATGACGTCGTTTCAATTATTGATCGCGCCGTTAGGCGATCCATTGGAGGTCCGTCTGCGATTGGATGATCGGGCTAACGGGTTAGCCATCTCGTTAATTGATTCCATGCGGCTTAGGCGCGTGTTCTTTTTGTTGCAGCGGACAATGTGGATGATTCCTGAGCGCTAGATGAAAATCCAGCGCTGATCCGGTGGCCTGCGTTCATGTTGCAACTAGTTTTCCTAGTTTCGACTACGTTAGATCATTAGTTTATTTTTAATAAAAAGGTTATTTGAAATTAAATTTTAATCTATTTCTTGCATTTTTCTTCACTAAAAATTCCACAAAAATTATTTTTGAAAATATAATAAAAATTATGTTCATTATTTTTATATTTGTTTATTTTGGGGTATTTATTTAATTGTTTTAAGTCATAAATTATACAAAATTTATGTTTAAAATCATAATTAAATAATTTCAACTCTTTATTGGGTTTAATTTGGGTAAATAAATACAATATTTTAATCACAAATAATTTTTGATTTTTTATTTAATTTTCCTAATTAGGGTTTAATTATCACAATAATTAGCCCTAATTTGATTTTTAATCTCTTTTGGGTTATTTTGAATTTTAAAAATTCAAAATATTATTTTAATATTATTAAAAATAATAAATTTATTTGTAAATTAGGGTAGGTCAAATTTTCATTCTTATAGAATGCCCCTCTCGAACCGAGTTTGAGTAAAACAAACTTCATTTTAGGAAAACGTGGGTTCGAGGGATGAATATCTTAAAATTTATACCCTAACTTATGATAAGGTAGAAGGATAAAACCTGGATGACAGTAGATGCTGGAGATGAACTATAACAATGACTTATAGGTGGGGACATCCATACAAGATCTGCTGATTGAATCTTTTCTGGGGATAGACTATCACAATAGTTTTATGCTTGCATGGGAGTAAGCAGGACTTCAACTAGGGATGAATTATAATAATCCTATCATAATGATGACTGATAATGTCTATCAACAGATAGGGATTGTATGGGGAGTAAATAGAACTCTCTATGGGGAAAAGTCTTATACGAGCAAGACTTTCCTTTAAGAAGAGGGACACTCCTGAGGAATATTCTTTTGGAAATGGTGATAAAACTCTACGGGAATAGAGATAAAACTCTCTAGGGATAATGATAATAATCACGCCATGTCCATCAAAGGATAGAATTCACCACTGAAGATTGATTATAATAATGACTCTCATGGATGCCTATAATGAGATGGGACTTTTGTAGGGATGAAGAGGATTCTCTATTGAGGATAAAAGAAAATTCTCTAGCAGATGTGATAATAATCACGCTGTGCCCATCAATAGATGGGATTTACTGCTGAAGGTTAGTCCTAATGATGACTTCCATGAATGTTTATCATGAAATAAAACTTGTTTGGGGAAGGTGATAATAATAACTCAATAGGGACGATACCAATCATTTTGAGGGGTAGGTCATGATAATGACCTATTGAGAAGATATGTGATAAAAATCATTCTAGTGGGATTGGGGATTGGTCATAATAATGACCTGCATGGATACATATTAGGAGATAGGGCTCATTCTTTAGGGAATGGTAAAAATAATCACTCTAAGGGGATATATTATAATAATGATAGAAAAATTAAGAAAGTTAATTTTCAAACCGGCCACATATTACAAGTTTTGAATATTTATTCTAAATAATCAAAAAGGGAGAAATTGATAGAAAAATTAAGTAAGTTAATTTTTGGAACCGGCCAGACGAACTAAACAGTTGTTAACTTTCATGTGCAGGTACAGATCAAAACCGCATGAACCGGTTGGGGCATCATAAACCGGTTGCTGTTATACTTCAAAGAAACCTATTCCAAGTGATCAAGTTAAAGATCAGAGGAACCGGTTTTCACTTTCTCAAGCGACCGGTCATCAAAGACAAAAAGTTCACATGCCAGCCGGATCATACTGCATAAGAGACAAAACCGGAATATTCAAACTTCAAGAGTGACTTAACATGACGAAACAGACGTGTCTTGAAAGAATAAAAAAAGATCAGATCCGATCGGAAGTATGCGAGGAAAGAAATGATGCTTTATTGATATAAAGTTGACAACCTGAGGTGCATGTCCAACACGTGTCCAAATCTGAAAGCCGATTATGTCATCTTATACTCAGAGCTGCCGACATGACTGCCAAGTGTTGAGGAAGGTGAAGCGTGCAAGCAACTTTTCTGCACCGGCGTGATAATGATCAACCAATCCAGAGGAGAGAGAAGAAAATGATCGTTGGCTCTTCTCAGCTATAAAAGGAAGATGAAACGTCTTCATTTAACGCAAGTTACAGATTACGAAAAACGAATCATAAAAGCATTAAGTTAGAGAGATAAACTCTGATATTCTAAACCGGTGTGTCCAAAATCGGAAGCTCTCTGTGTGTGTTTGTGTTGAGTTATTGTATTACATCAAAGAGTGAGTTGGTGTAATCGGCGAGTAGCGAAGTTGGGCTCGACCGGCAGTATTGTTGTAACTATAAAAGTTAGTGGAGATCCTTCTCATAACCTGAGAAGAAGGGGTGACGTAGGAGGGTTTGCTCCGAACATCCATAAAAAACCTTGTCTCGTGTTCTTTCTTTCGCTTTCATTTCTTGCTTACTTAACCTAACCTCAAACCAATCGTACTCCGAAAAACCGGTCCAATCATATCCATAAAACCGACTCCTCCTAAAACATCATCTAAAGTCGCACACGTTGCTTCAACCTGAAACAGATATTTCCGCCCTTGAACCCGGTTCAAGAGTCTGTAACAGTTTGTGTAGTGCTGAGAACGGTTATAGTCTCTAACCGGACTATCACCAAAGTGTTGTGTGTATTGTAAGAGACCACCCTTTCCAAAACCGGAAACACCCCGGTCCTCCAAGGGCGTCCCCGATCCTAACAAGTGGTATCAGAGCGAGGTTCTTAGCACTCAAGCAACCGAAGAAGATGGGAAGCATGACCCACAGCGACAAGCCGCCAATGCTAAACAGCGAAGCGTTTAGCAATTGGAAGAAACAGATGTATCTACATCTGATTACATTAGATGATGAGATGAGCCGAGTACTGAAAGAAGGACCGATCAAGATTAACAAGGAGGCAGACTTATGGACGAATGAAGATCGAAGACGGAGTAACCTGGACAACCATTGCATGAGGCACATCTACAAGGCTATAGATGATAACACTTTGAACAAAATATCAGAGTGTGAAAATGCAAAGGAAGCCTGGGAAACGATCATTCAGATCCATGAGGGAAACGAAAGAACTAAGGAGAACAAAATCTTGGTGGCTACACAGAAATATGAAAACATCAGGATGAAACCGGGAGAAAACATGAAGGAATTCAGCAACCGGTTCACCAGTGTAGTCAACGAGCTTCAAACACTCGGAAAGAAGTATGACAACCGAGAAGTAATCATCAAGGCCTTAAGATCTCTGCCAAGCACTTGGGATATCAAGACCATGGTGATGAGGGAATCGAGCACCCTCGGGCAGATGAAGTTGCATGATGTGTTCGAGGATCTAAAAGCCTACGAGTTCGAGATCAAGTCTCGGATCGAAGACGAAGCATCCACATCAACCGCAACCAGAGCTTTGGTTACATCGGCAGAACCGGCGGTCCAAGTATCAACCGTTCCGGCTCCAGTCAAAAACACCGATCAGATTACTGAGGATGTGATGGCGATGCTAGCTCAGAAATTCGGGAAATTCATGAAGAAGAGTCAACCACCATCTAATAATGATTTTAATTATAACTATGTAGATAAATCAAACAAAAGATGCTATAACTGTGACGGTTTTGGACATTTCAGGTCAGAGTGCAGAAAACCAAGGAGAGACGATAGAAAACCGGAAGGAAACTATCAGGGAAACAACTATCAGGGGAACAACTATCAAAGCAACCGGTATCAGGGAAACAACTACCAGGGAAATAACTACCGGAGAAATGACAACCAACGAAACGACTACCGGAGAAACGATGATCAGCATGCAGACGAAGGAAAGGAGATTTAGAAGGCACTCATTGCTTCCGATGGTGGAAGCGAGTGGGCATACTCCGATAATGAAGACGGTGAAGAGAGAGTAACCTGCTTCATGGCAAACGACGAAGAGGTATTTGATTTCTCTTCTGACGAGTTTACCAAAGAAGATTTGATTTCTGCACTCAACGAAATGGTTGCTGAGTTCAGAAACATATCTGCGTACATACCGGCTCCGCTCGTATCTAAAACCGAACAATTAAATAATGTATATGATAAAACATGTGAAATCGAAATGCATGAACCGGATGAACTATTCTCCGATAATGAGAAGACAGTTCAACCGGTAACCGAAACCGATGAACGAGCAATGTACGTCACGGCTGCGTGGGAGAGATCACGTCAAGCTGTAAAACAAATGTGCAACTATAAAAGACACCCTAAGTGTAGGTATGGTATCGGTTACGAACCAAATAAACAAAACGAATCAAAACAACCTAACGGGATGAAACTCACGAAAAACAATCTTCCGTTTATAAAATTTGTCAAGAGTTCACAAACCGAAAATGACTTAAAACCGGAAGAAACACTTAAGTATGTAAGCCCTACTGAATTAGAAAAATGGCTTCATCCTGAGAGAAGGAAAGTCAACCGGAAACCGAATAAACCAAATAAAACTCGACCTCAAAGAAATTCATCACAACATAAGGCATTCTTGAGCAACAGCCAAGAAGTTAAGCCAAATATTATAAAAACAGATACCGGGAAAGTGATCCGACTTATTAAAGTTTGGATCCCAAAGGGACTAATCAACCATGGACCCAACTGAATGTGGGTACCAAAAAGGTGTAAATAATTGTTTGTTGCAGGTTAGGAGGAGCAACCGGCTAAAGAATTCAGAATGGTACCTGGACAGCGGATGTTCAAGGCATATGACCGGAAACAAAGAGCTACTAACCGACATCAAGTACGAAACCGGAGCAATCATCACATTCAGGGACAACTCGAAAGGTAAAACCGTGGGCAAAGGTAAGATTGTCCATGGTAATCTATCCATAAGCAATGTACTATTGGTAGAAGAACTGCGTTTTAACTTGTTAAGCATAAGTCAAATGTGTGATGTGGGTTACAAAGTTGAATTTCATAAAAACTCATGTTTAGTTAAAAATCAGGATAATGACATTCTGTTAACTGGTAACCGGATGGGAAACATTTACAAAGTTGATTGGAAAACTGATTTTGAAAAACATGTGTGTATGATAGTCGGAAATGATCCAAACTGGCTTTGGCATAAACGGTTAAACCACTTGAACTTCAAAACGATTAACTTCATCTGTTCTAAGGAACTAGTTCACGGTTTTCCAAATGTTAAGTTTTCAAAAGATAAAGTATGTGTTGCATGTCAAATGGGCAAACAAGTAAAATCATCTTTCAAAAGTAAAGGAAATTATCAATCTGAACGATGCTTAGAACTCTTGCATATGGATCTGTTTGGTCCGGTTAAAGTAACTAGTTTAGGAGGCATGCATTATACTATGGTAGTTATTGATGATTACTCTAAATTTACCTGGGTTACTTTTCTAGCTTCTAAAAACCAAGCAACTCCAAACATGATTAAACTGATTTTGAGAATACAAAA
>NC_061866.1:21948896-21948976 GCF_907164915.1 Impatiens glandulifera
ATTATAATAATGATATATATAGATGTGTTGGGTCAAATCAAATTGACTAAAATAAACTAAGAAAATAAGTTTAATTAATC
>NC_061866.1:21949476-21979719 GCF_907164915.1 Impatiens glandulifera
GCAAAAAGACTCCTGGCCTCTCAAGTGTATGGGCCGGAATGCTGATTGACGCTGAAAGACGCGACAGAGAGTGGAATGCAAGGGAAGAGGAAGAAAGAAGACGGCTTGAGAAAGAATTGGAGAAAGATCTTCACAAGGGGGGACCATCCAAGCCTTAGTCTTTTTCTTTCTTTCCTTCAAAACAGTTTATGTTATCTATGTTTCAGACCTCGGTTATTTTATCATATTTCTCTCCGCTAGTTTTCACGCACCTTCTTCAAAAATCAAACACATGTTTTTAAAACATTTTTTGTAAACCGGCCATATATTACAAGTTTTGAATATTTATTCTAAATAATCAAAAAGAGAGAAATTGATAGAAAAATTAAGAAAGTTAATTTTCAAACCGGCCACATATTACAAGTTTTGAATATTTATTCTAAATAATCAAAAAGGGAGAAATTGATAGAAAAATTAAGAAAGTTAATTTTCAAACCGGCCACATATTACAAGTTTTGAATATTTATTCTAAATAATCAAAAAGGGAGAAATTGATAGAAAAATTAAGTAATTTAATTTTTGGAACCGGCCAAACGAACTAAATAGTTGTTAACTTTCATGTGCAGGTACAGATCAAAACCGCATGAACCGGTTGGGGCTTCATAAACCGGTTGCTGTTATACTTCAAAGAAACCTATTCCAAGTGATCAAGTTAAAGATCAGAGGAACCGGTTTTCACTTTCTCAAGCCACCGGTCATCAAAGACAAAAAGTTCACATGCCAGCCGGATCATACTGCATAAGAGACAAAACCGGAATATTCAAACTTCAAGAGTGACGTAACATGACGAAACAGACGTGTCTTGAAAGAATAAAAGAAGATCAGATCCGATCGGAAGCATGCGAGGAAAGCAATTGATAGAAAAATTAAGTAAGTTAATTTTGTGGAACCAGCCAGATGAACTAAACAGTTGTTAACTTTCATGTGCAGATACAGACCAAAACTGTATGAACCGGTTGGGGCATCATAAAACCGGTTGCTGCTATACTTCAAAGAAATTAGTTCCAAGTGATCAAGTTAAAGATCAGAGGAACCGGTTTTCACTTTCTCAAGCGACCGGTCAGCAAAGACAAAAGATTACATACCAGCCGGATCATACTGCACAAGACATAAAACCGGAAGATTCAAACTTCAAGAGTGACGTACCATGACGAAAGAAACGTGTCTTGAAATAATAAAAGAAGATCAGATCCGATCGGAAGAATGCGAGTAAAGCAATGATGCTTTATTGATCTGAAGTTGACAACCTGAGGTGGATGTCCAACACGTGTCTAAATCTGAAAACCGATTATGTCATCTTCTGCTCAGAGCTGCCTGCATGACTGCCAAGTGTTGAGGAAGGTGAAGCGTGCAAGCAACCTCTCTGCACCGGCGTGATAACGATCAACCAATCCAAAGGAGAGAGAAGAAAATGACCGTTGGCTCTTCTCAGCTATAAAAGGAAGACGTAACGTCTTCATTAAATGCAGTTGTGAAGTTACAGATTACGAATCATAGAAGCATTAAGTTAGAGAGATAAACTGTTACGATCAAAACCGGTGTGTCTAAAACCGGAAGCTTTCTGTATCGTGTTGTGTTAAGTTGTTGTATTACATCAAAGTGTGAGTTGGTGTAACCGGCGAGTAGCGAAGTTGGGCTCGACCGGCAGTGTTGTTGTAACTATAAAAGTTAGTGGAGATCCTTCTCATAACCTGAGAAGAAGGGGTGACGTATGAGAGTTTGCTCCGAACATCCATAAAAATCCTTGTCTCGTGTTCTTTCTTTCGCTTTCATTATTTACTTACTTAGCTTAATCTCAAACCAAATTAATCATACTCCCTAAACCGGTCACTCATATCCATAAAACCGACTCCTTCTAAAACATCATCTAAAGTCGCTTACGTTGCTTCAACCTGAAATAGACATTTCCGCCCTTGAACCCGGTTCAAGAGTCTGTGACAGTTTGTGTAGTGCTGAGAACGGTTATAGTCTCTAACCGGACTATCACCAAAGTGTTGTCTGTGTTGTGTAAGCGGCCACCCTTCTTGAAACCGGAAACACCCCGGTCCTCCAAGGGCGTCCCCGATCCTAACAAGTGGTATCAGAGCGAGGTTCTTAGCACTCAAGCAACCGAAGAAGATGGGAAGCATGACCCACAACGACAAGCCGCCAATGCTAAACAGCGAAACGTTTAGAAGTTGGAAGAAACATATGTAACTACATTTGATTACATTAGATGATGAGATGAGCCGAGTCCTGAAAGAGGGACCGATTAAGATCAACAAAGACGCAGACCTATGGACGAATGAAGATCGAAGACGGAGTAACCTAGACAATCATTGCATGAGACACATCTACAAGGCTATAGATGATAACACTTTGAACAAAATATCTGAGTGTGAAAATGCAAAAGAAGCCTGGGAAACGATCATTCAGATCCATGAGGGAAACGAAAGAACTAAGGAGAACAAAATCTTGGTGTCTACACAGAATATGAAAACATCAGGATGAAACCGGGGAAAAAAATGAAGGAATTTAGCAACCGGTTCACTAGTGTAGTCAACGAGCTTCAAACACTCGGAAAGAAGTATGACAACCGAGAAGTAATCATCAAGGCCTTAAGATCTCTGCCAAGCACATGGGATATCAAGACCATGGTGATGAGGGAATCAAGCACCCTTGGGCAGATGAAGTTGCATGATGTGTTCGAGGATCTAAAAACCTACGAGTTCGAGATCAAGTCTCGGATCGAAGACGAAGCATCCACATCAACCGCAACCAGAGCTTTGGTTACATCGGTGGAACCGGCGGTCCAAGTATCAACCGTTCCGGCTCCAGTCAAAAACACCGATCAAATCACTGAAGATGTGATGGCAATGCTAGCTCAGAAATTCGGGAAATTCATGAAGAAGAGCCAGCCACCATCTAATAATGATTTTAATTATAACTATGTAGATAAATCAAACAAAAGATACTATAATTGTGATGGTTTTGGACATTTCAGGTCAGAGTGTAGAAAACCAAGGAGAGACGATAGAAAACCGAAAGGAAACTATCAAGGGAACAACTATCAAAGCAACCGGTATTAGGGAAACAACTACCAAGGAAACAACTACCGGGGAAACAACAACCAACGAAACGACTACCGGAGAAATAATGATCAACATGCTGACGAAGGAAAGGAGATTCAAAAGGCACTCATTGCATCCGACGGTGGAAGCGAGTGGGCATACTCCGATAACGAAGACGGTGAAGAGAAAGTAACCTGCTTCATGGCAAATGACGAAGAGGTATTTGATTTCTCTTCTGACGAGTTTACCAAAGAAGATTTGGTTTCTGCACTCAACCAAATGGTTGCTGAGTTCAGAAACATATCTGCATACATACCAACTCCGATAGAATCTAAAACCGAACAAATAAATAATGTATATGATAAAACATGTGAAATCGAAATGTATGAATCGGATGAACTATTCTCCGATAATGAGAAGACAGTTCAACCGGTAACCGAAGCAGATGAACGAGCAATGTACGTCACGACTGCGTGGGAGAGATCACGTCAAGCGGTAAAACAAATGTGTAACTATCTAAACCCTAAACCCTAAACCAAATAAACAAAATGAATCAAAACAATCTAACGGGATAAAACTCACGAAGAACAATCTTCCGTTTATAAAATTTGTCAAGAGTTCACAAACCGAAAATGACTTAAAACCGGAAGAAACACTTAAGTATGTAAGTCCTAATGAATCAGAAAAATGGCTTCATCCTGAGAGAAGGAAAGTCAACCGGAAACCGAATAAACCAAATCGACATCAAAGAAACTCATCACAACACAGGACATTCTTGAGCAACAGCCAAGAAGTTAAGCCAAATATTATAAAAACAGATACCGGGAAAGTGATCCGACTTATTCAAGTCTGGATCCCAAAGGGACTAATCAACCATGGACCCAACTGAATGTGGGTACTAAAAAGGTGTAAATAATTGTTTGCTGCAGGTTAGGAGGGGCAACCGGCTAAAGAATTCAGAATGGTACCTGGACAGTGGATGCTCAAGGCATATGACCGGAAACAAGGAGTTATTAACCGACATCAAGTATGAAACCGGAGCAATCATCACATTCGGGGACAACTCAAAAGGTAAAACCGTGGGCAAGGGTAAGATTGTCCATGGTAATCTATCTATAAGTAATGTACTCTTAGTAGAAGAACTGCGTTTTAACCTGTTAAGCATAAGTCAAATGTGTGATGTGGGTTACAAAGTTGAATTTCATAAAAACTCATGTTTAGTTAAAAACCAAGATAATGACATTTTGTTAACCGGTAACCGAATGGGAAACATTTACAAAGTTGATTGGAAAACTGACTTTGAAAAACCTGTGTGTATGATAGCCAGAAATGATCCAAACTGGCTTTGGCATAAACGGTTAAACCACTTGAATTTCAAAACGATTAACTTCATTTGTTCCAAGGAACTAGTTCACGGTTTTCCAAACGTTAAATTCTCAAAAGATAAAGTATGTGCTGCATGTCAAATGGGCAAACAAGTAAAATCATCTTTCAAAAGCAAAGGAAATTATCAATCTGAACGATGCTTAGAACTCTTGCATATGGATCTGTTTGGTCCGGTCAAAGTAACTAGTTTAGGAGGCATGCATTATACTATGGTAGTTATTGATGATTATTCTAAATTTACGTGGGTTACTTTTCTAGCTTCTAAAAGTCAAGCAACTCCAAACCTGATTAAACTAATTTTGAGAATACAAAATGAAAAATCCATTCGAGTGAACAAAATCAGAAGTGATAGAGGAACTGAGTTTATAAACAGTAATTTAACCACTTTTCTTGATGACTCCGGTATTAGACACGAGTTGTCTAGTGCTAGAACTCCTCAACAAAATGGCCTGGCTGAGAGAAGAAACCGAACTCTCAAGGAAGCCGCAAGGTCAATGATAGCTGACTCGGGTATCGCTCAAAAGTTTTGGGCTGAAGCTATCAACACCGCTTGCTATACACAAAATCGATCTTTAGTAACTAAACGGTTTTCTAAAACTCCTTTTGAAATTTACTTTGATCAAATTCCAAGTGTACGGTATTTTCGAATTTTTGGTAGCAAATGTTTTGTTCACAATAACGGCAAGAATTACTTGACCGCTTTTGATGCTAAATCCGATGAGGGAATAATGTTGGGATATCCAGCTGTGAGTAAAGCCTACAGAATATACAATACTAGGACTTTAACAGTTGAAGAAACCGCACACGTTGTTTTCGATGAATCGGTTGAACGAAATACTGCACAACCCTTCGACCTTCACAACAGAATGGAAAATTTTAATATCTATTCTGATGATGAAGACGAGGTTCCGGTTTTTAGACGATTTGTCAAGGACCAAGCGGTTGATGCTGAACCTCAGCCTGATCAAGCTGCTTTACCGTAGAAAGTTGACGCTTCAGTTTCTACTGAAGAAATCGGTCGGTCTGACTCTGTTCAACCTACCGATCAGTCTAACCTTGATCAGCCAACCGAAAGCTTGGTAGACACGTCTCGAATTAACCTCAGAAGGAACAAAAATCATCCTCTTGAACTAGTAATAGGTAACATATCCTCACCCGTCCGAACTAGGCAACACAATTTGGATCACTATGAAAACTCAGCTTTCATATCACAAATTGAGCCGAAAAAGGTGGATGAAGCATTGTCAGATCTAGATTGGATCTTAGCAATGCAAGAGGAATTAAACGAGTTTGAGAGAAATAAAGTCTGGTACTTAGTCCCTAAACCGAAGAACAAACCGGTTACAGAAACACGATGGGTATTCAGAAATAAACTCAATGAAGACAGTTTAGTTACGAGGAACAAAGCCCGGTTAGTGGCTCAAGGCTATAAACAGGAAGAAGGCGTTGATTTTGAAGAATCATTTTCCACTGTAGCTAGACTTGAGGCTATTAGAATATTTTTGGCATATGCAGCTTTTAAAAACTTCAAAGTTTTTCAAATGGATCTTAAGAGTGCTTTTCTAAACGGTAAAGTAAACGAAGAGGTATATGTTAATCAACCTCCAGGTTTCAAAAATCCAGAACACGTAAATCATGTTTACCGGCTGAACAAAGCTCTTTACGGCCTAAAACAAGCTCCAAGAGCTTGGTATGACACATTGACACAATTTTTATTCGATCATAAATTCACAATAGGTTCGGTAGACAAAACACTTTTCAAATTTGAAAGAAAGGAACAAATCTTACTTGTTCAGATTTACGTTGATGATATTATATTCGGATCAACCGATCCAAAGTTATGTGACAAGTTTTCGAAAATGATGACTGATAGATTTCAAATGAGTATGATGGGAGAATTGAGTTTCTTTCTAGGACTTCAGGTTAAGCAGATTGAAGCCGGAACCTTCATAAGCCAACCGAAGTACACAGCCGAACTACTGAAGAAGTCTGGAATGGATACATGTGCCGAAGCGGCCACGCCGATGAGTCCTTCCGTAAAACTAGACAAAGATGATGATGGTCAAGCCGTTGACATCACAGCCTATCGAGGAATGATCGGATCATTGCTGTATCTAACAGCCAGCCGACCTGACATTCTGTTTGCGGTTGGAGTGTGCGGAAGATTCCAAGCAAATCCAAAGCAATCTCATTATACGGCGGCTAAAAGAATCCTAAAATATCTGAAGGGAACTCAAGAAGTGGGACTTTGGTACCCAAAAGACTCGAGCTTCAACCTCATAAGCTACTCAGATGCCGATTACGCAGGATGTAAGATTGATAAAAAGAGCACAAGTGGAACCTGTCAGTTCCTAGGTGACCGGTTAGTCACTTGGAGCAGCAAGAAACAAACATCTGTTGCAACATCAACCGCAGGGGCAGAGTACATAGCGACTAGAAGCTGCTGTGCACAACTTCTCTGGATCCAACAGCAACTAAGGGATTTCGGGATAGAGGCCAAGGAATCTCCAATCTTTTGTGACAACACCAGCGCTATAACGATTACATACAATCCGGTGTTGCACTCAAGAACAAAGCATATTGATATCCGACACCATTTCATCCGGGAACACGTTCAGGAGAAACATATCCGGTTGGAATATGTCTCAACCGAGCAACAAGTAGCGGATATATTCACGAAACCGCTACAGGAAGCTAAGTTTTCTCACTTTCGAAATATCTTGGGACTTACTAATATTAGTCAACTCATATCTTGATTATGCTTGTATAAAACCGGGATATGTGTTTAGGGAGAAGCTCTCGCTTCTCAAACCATATTCAAATAGGCCATTGATAAATCAAAAATGCTAACCGGGAGGAAGTCTCCGGTTATGCCCGATTACTTCATAATTTCAAATCACATGTATATCTACTATACGGTTGAAATAACCAGGTCTAAGTGGATAAACTAAATCCAAAATTGAACAAATGTTGACGAAAATCAACATTTCGTCATAATCGGAGCAAAAATATCCTACTAAAACCGGTTATGGAAAACCGTTTAGTACAAATGCATTCTGGTCTGATGGAATGAACTTCTCCGGTTAACCTGGGATGACTGACTGAGTTTCCATGCATATTTTGAAAAATGAAGCCTGTAATAAATAAAAATAGTCTACCACAATCGAGATGACGACATGTGTCCATCATCACGAGAGGGAGACTCACATCTTGTTAATAGATATTTGTCATCATTAATATCTTGGTAATAATTAGATTTTGCCTTGGAAATAAACATTATTTACTTCAACAAGTTAAAGCCTATTAAATGACTGATGACATCATCAAGCATGCTTAAAACTCATTAATCTAGCCAAACCCTTGGCTATATAAACCACCCATAAACCTTCACAAAACTTCACAAGATTACTATTCACAAGTATCATTCTTGAGATTAACCCTCTCTCTCAAGAACATGAACTCCAACTCTCTAGCAAAGAAGATTCTATTGGCAGATTTTGATTCAATCTACCAATATGAAAATCACGAAGTCAAAGAAATGTTCTTAGCCGTAGAAAGAAGCGGGCTAAGAAGTTTCCTCGAGAACAGATTCATTCTCGACTACCTAGTAGTCGAAGAATTTTTCCAGACCGGAAAAGAAGTGCATCGAGATATAATCGTTGCACAAGTCTACGGTCATAAGTTCTTATTCAGCGAGACGGATTTCGCTGTATACTACCGTTCGCCCAATGAAGGGGTAACCGACTTAACATACTCCCCGGTGACCATGGAAGAGATGTGTCGCCGGTTCTCAGGATCTGACATCCCGGTTAAACCCTGGGGTGCTAAAAGCCAACTTTCTCATAAGTACCAGCTTCTATGTGAGATTCTGGGAAAGTCCGTTTTGGGCAGAGAAAAAAGCTACTACTACACCCAAAGGCTTTTCGAGATGATGATTGCTGTAACGGTTGGGACACCGGTTAACTGGTCCTGGATCATCTTCAGCAACCTGAAGAAGATGATCCTCTCCAACAAAACCGGCTACGCTCCTCAGCTGAGCGGTTTTTGTGCAAGTCTGGACATTCACTCCGGACCATTCGTAACTCTCCATCCAAGGCATGTGCTCACCAAGGAAAGAGTACAAGAGATGATCGACCGGTGGGAAGCAGTCAAGGCTAGAAGAAATCAAGCGGCTGAGTCATCTAACGTCTAGCCTGTTTCTGTCCCCTGTCCTATCTTATTTCTTTTCCAAAACCGGTAATTTTGTTGTACTACCGGTTTTGCACCTCAATTAATGAAGCATATTTCCTTCCTCTTTTATCCAAAATCTAAAGTCATAATTGCTCAAAACATTTAATGTGCCGTATCAAAATAAAATCAGATCACTCTTGGAAACAGAAATATTATTTCTCAATAAGCATGCCTGACGTGATTCGACAAGACATGTCTTTATTCCCTTGAAAAATCACAAAGTCATTAATGACTAGACATAAACGGCTAGATTTTTCAAAAATCCTCATTAAATGCTCTCAACCGTTCCAAGCTATAAAAAGGGGTTCATTCCTCCATTTTCAAAACACGCTTCCAGCAATCCTTCTCTCTAAAACTTGAAAGTTCAGAAAATCCTTCCAAACCCTCCCTCACTCCTCCGCATAATGTCGGCCGAACTCAGAAATACCCTTATTGTCGATTTCGAAGACATCAAAGATAGTGCATACTATGAATGTATTTTTCAGCATATCATAGAATCGGGGCTCCAAGGTTTTCTTAAAGGTTCAGACACTATCCTCGTGGAGGAGGTGTGTGAATTTTTCAACAACGGTCATGTTCTAGATGATGGCAGCATCCGCACCATCGTCGATAGTCAATTTCTTCGGTTTACCGAAGAAGAATTTGCCAACTTCTTTCACCTTCCAACCGAAGGTTTTTCGGAGTTTCCAACGCCGTTCCTACCGGCTAAGGAAGACTTCTTCCAGATCTTCTCTTCTTCCAACGCTCCGATCAAGGACTTTGGGAAGAAAGAAACCCTCGCTCCTCACTACCAAGTCTTGCATGACTTGGTTCAAAGGTCTATCATGGGCCGAATGCCCAACCAGAACTACAACCGAGAGGCGTTCGACATCATGATAGCCATCATTCGAAACTCGTCGATCAACTGGGCAACCTACCTATTCAACAAATTGAAGCAGCTCATGACCGCTGCAAGGGGAAGGACCAGTTTTGCTCCTCAAATCACCCGGTTTCTGATGTCTAAGCGCCGCAACCTTGGAACCGGTGTTCCGGTTGGACCGTCCAACACTATCACCATGCTCATGATGTACAGGTGGATATCAAGGATTGAGGAACGGTCACCCGAAAACACCGTGGAAAAGTGGTACGAGAGGATGGTGGAAGGGGAATGGTTCAAAGAAGACTAAGTTATCTGTCTTCCCTTTTTCCGGTTCTTGGTCATTTTGTTGTACGACCAAAACCGCTCAATGTTCACCATTTCCTTTTATTTATGAAATATTTAATTTTCAAAGTCTTCGGCTTTCATTCATATCTCTCTTTCCGGTCTCTAAACTTATACACAAAACTTAAGATTAACCTAAAACTTCCGGTTAACAAGTCTTCAAGTAAAACCGGAACGTCGAGCAAAACGAAAATTTGAAAATTTAACCGCCCACGGTTTTACCTCCCAAATTTACCGCCCATGGGTTTTCCGCATTTACCGCCGAAAGTTACTGCAGTAACTTTTTGGAGGAAAACTGGCGCCAAAAAACATCAAGCGACGGTTCATCTTCTAACCGTTCGGAACCGTCATCTATATAAAGTCTACTCATCTCATTCGACACTTGTGCTTTCTCTCTCTAAAAATTTCCAGATCTTCAAAGGCTCTCTTATCTCCAAACATCATCGTTCTTTATCCTCTCTTCTCAAACTACCATGGATCTAAGCAAAGCTCCTTTCCAATGGATGTTGCAAGTTGACTTCGCGGATATTGATGAACACGCCAATGATAAAAACAAGGCTGTTCTTCAATCTTTACGAGATTCTGGGTTGGAGGAGTATTTATCTGGTCGGTTCATCATCTATCCGGCGGCGGTGACGGAGTTTCTGGCGACGGCGACGCTCACAAAGAGGAAGATCTCCGCCAACGTCAACGGGAAGAACATTCTGATCACCGAAGAGCTATTTGCTGAAGCTCTCGGTTTGCCCAACACAGGCCTGGATCTCAAAATTGATCTAACCGCTGTAGAATCAAACGCTGTCCGGTTGGTGATATCGTTTTCAGATCAGGATCTGGTAATCCACTCTAGCCGGAAGAATAAGCTAAAACCGGAATTCAGATGGTTGCTGAACGTCATCGCCCGATCACTTCAGGGAAGAGGAGGTAACTTTGACAACCTGACAAAACTCAAACTCAAAATGCTGATGGCCATTGTCCGCGGTGACAAGGTGGACTGGGGATACGTTATTTTCGAAGAATTTTGCCAGATGGTGATTTAGAAGGATGGCCGGGTTCAGGCCTTCGCAATGCAGATCGTTAAAATCCTTAAGTTCCTTAATGTGGAATTGGGTGAAGGTGAACCGCTCCCAATCATCAATATTCTCGACTCAGAGTCAATGATTGAGAAACCGGAGAAGGCGATCAAACCCAAGTCATCCAGAACAAAGTCGTCCAAAGGGACCGGTTCTTCCGCTCCGGCTGAAGAAGTAACCAAGCAAAAGAAACCGAAAAGAAAAGCGGTTGAAACCGAAGCCCCACAAGAACCGAAGGGGAGGAAGAAGGCGGCTGCAAGGAAGAGTTCCAACAAACCGGCGGACTCTGAGAAAACTCTTTCCTCGGATAATCCACCAGAAAGAACCGCAGACATCTTTCAACCTATTCCCATCAACACCGTTATCCCTACCCCCGTTCCATCTAACTCACCAAGGCAAACCGAATCCTCGGGGAGCCAGAAAACCGAATCAGTGTCCAAGGAGGAAGCAGAGGTTAGTATTCACTCTGAAACCTCCAAGTCACCAAGCAAACGAATTGAAGAGGTATTATCCGACGTGGGCTTAAACACCTCTAAAGCAATTGAGGATGTTATCCAAGACATTACAAGGGAAACCGAGGACGATGTGTCAAGTCGTCGCAAATCAACTGATCAGGTTGAGATACCCAATCAGAATGCAGTACAACCGGTCGAAGAAACGGCCAAAACAGCAGACATTACACCTCCGGCTCAGGAGGGTAATCTTGAAGAACAGGAACCATCCGGTTCCGCAGGGGGCAAGACAGTTCCAGAAAACCAATCGGCTCAAGATGAACCATCTGACTTAGCACCAATACCTGAAGGTTTTGTTCAGGTCAACAAAGGCAAAGGGGTTCTTGTCGAAGATTCAACGGTAACAGGAAAGGGTACGCTGCAAACCGGTCCTCAACCAGAAGTCATAACCGGGGACGAGGTTCCATTTACCGCAGAATATGAAGATGAAGTTTTCGAGGAACTTCTCAAGGACATGAACAAAGGTGCAAGTGATGCGATAGCTCCATATCTCATGTGGGTAAAGCTCCGGTGTGAAACAAAGATATCCGACATGGCTCCAGGATTGAGCGGCAACAAGCATTGGGACAGACTCATCAGGCTGGAAGAAAGGGCCCTTCAGTTAGCTCATACCAATCTTATCCAACTTGCCTTTAGCAAAACCGCAGTAATTCTTGAAAACGCTCGGTTATAAGCAGTGGAGAATGCATTTAAAGAAACTGAAGGAGCGACGCTAAATCCGATCGAAATGAGAATGTCCGAACGGTTCCATGCGGTGCGAGAAAAACTCGTACAAAATCTCGACCATCTTGATATGCAATGGAGGAAAGGTTGCCGAAGCCAACTCAATAATGCCGATATACATCAAAGTAAGCCATTCTATGTAATCGGGGAATCATCTACAACAGCGGAGAACCTGGAACAAGAATCTTCTCAAACTGCTCCGGAAATCGATCAAATGAAGCAGGCGGTGATTGATACCATTGATTCATGTCTTGGAATCTACAAAACCGCAACCGATGAGAGGATTGCAACGGCTGAAGCTAATCTGTCAAACACTATACGGGGATCTGTACAAACCGAAATCGCAAACACCGTCCAAACATCTATCAGGTCCATGATAGATGCGGCTGTGCAAACCTCAGTTAAATCCTTGATCGCCGAGTAAATCCAAACCGCAACCGCTCCATTATTAGACATGCTGCAGGCAATGGCCATTCAAATTGGAGAGTTGTCCAAAATCCAAGTCAGCACGACTCAAACACAAATCGAGTCTGATGCTGAAACCGCTAAGAGGCTGCAAGAAGAAGAAATGGAAAGGGAACGGGTGCAGAAGGAGATTGAGGACAAAGATTATGAGCTTGCCCAAAAGTGCAACGAGGAGGAGCAGGCAGGCATCCAGGAACTCCCACCGGCTCAACCGTCCCATTCAATGAACACAAGGAATAAGAAGAAGCGGAGCGCGGTTGCGAAAGTAATCAAGCGGAGCGCGGTTGCGAAAGTAATCAAGCGGGCAGAACAAAGAGCAGTTGTACCAGTCGTGGTGAATGCGCAACCTCTTGAAGAAGAAGAAGAAGAGGACACTGAAGAACTTAACCAACGGAAGAGAAGGGCAATTGAAGGCTCAACCGCAAATCCCAGACCAATCATTGCTCCGCCGCCTCCTCCACCAAAACCAGTTTGTGCCGGTTTTGGATTTAGCAAAAAGACTACCGGTCACTCAAGTGTATGGGCCGGAGTGTTAATTGACGCTGAAAGACGCGACAGGGAATGGAAGAAAAGGGAAGAGGAAGAAAGAAGACGGCGTGAAAAAAAACTGGAGAAAGATCTTGAAAAGGGGGGGGGTCATCCAAGCCTTAGTCTTTTCACTTATTTTCTTCAAAACAATTTATGTCTAACTATGTTTCAGAACTTGGTTATTTTATTATACTTTTCTGATAGTTTCCACACATTGTTTTTGAAATTCAAACACATGTTTTTGAAACAATCAAAACGCTAAACAAGATTTTTGAAACCGGACACACATTACAAGTTTTGAATATTTATTCTAAATAATCAAAAAGGGAGAAATTGATAGAAAAAATAAGTAAGTTAATTTTGTGGAACCGGCCAGATGAACTAAACAGTTGTTAACTTTCATGTGCAGATACAGACCAAAACCGTATGAACCGGTTGGGGCATCATAAAACTGGTTGCTGCTATACTTTAAAGAAATTAGTTCCAAGTGATCAAGTTAAAGATCAGAGGAACCGGTTTTCACTTTCTCAAGCGACCGGTCAGCAAAGACAAAAGCTTACATACCAGCCGGATCATACTGCACAAGACACAAAACCGGAAGATTCAAACTTCAAGAGTGACGTACCATGACGAAAGAAACGTGTCTTGAAAGAATAAAAGAAGATCAGATCCGATCGGAAGCATGCGAGGAAAGCAATTATGCTTTATTGATCTGAAGTTGACAACCTGAGGTGGATGTCCAACACGTGTCCAAATCTGAAAACCGATTATGTCATCTTCTGCTCAGAGCTGCCTGCATGACTGCCAAGTGTTGAGGAAGGTGAAGCGTGCAAGCAACCTCTCTGCACCGGCGTGATAACGATCAACCAATCCAAAGGAGAGAGAAGAAAATGACCGTTGGCTCTTCTCAGCTATAAAAGGAAGACGAAACGTCTTTATTAAATGCAGTTGTGAAGTTACAGATTGCGAATCATAGAAGCATTAAGTTAGAGAGATAAACTGTTACGATCAAAACCGGTGTGTCTAAAACCGGAAGCTTTTTGTATCGTGTTGTGTTAAGTTGTTGTATTACATCAAAGTGTGAGTTGGTGTAACCGGCGAGTAGCGAAGTTGGGCTCGACCGACAGTGTTGTTGTAACTATAAAAGTTAGTGGAGATCCTTCTCATAACCTGAGAAGAAGGGGTGACGTAGGAGAGTTTGCTCCGAACATCCATAAAAATCCTTGTCTCGTGTTCTTTCTTTCGCTTTCATTATTTACTTACTTAGCTTAATCTCAAACCAAATTAATCATACTCCCTAAACCGGTCACTCATATCCATAAAACCGACTCCTTCTAAAACACCATCTAAAGTCGCTTACGTTGCTTCAACCTGAAATAGACATTTCCGCCCTTGAACCCGGTTCAAGAGTCTGTGACAGTTTGTGTAGTGCTGAGAACGGTTATAGTCTCTAACCGGACTATCACCAAAGTGTTGTGTGTGTTGTGTAAGCGGCCACCCTTCTTGAAACCGGAAACACCCCGGTCCTCCAAGGGCATCCCCGATCCTAACAGCAATGATGCTTTATTGATCTAAAGTTGACAACCTGAGGTGCATGTCCAACACGTGTCCAAATCTGAAAACCGATTATGTCATCTTACACTTAGAGCTGCCTGCATGACTGCCAAGTGTTGAGGAAGGTGAAGCGTGCAAGCAACTTTTCTGCACCGGCGTGATAATGATCAACCAATCCAAAGGAGAGAGAAGAAAATGACTGTTGGCTCTTCTCAGCTATAAAAGGAAGATGAAACGTCTTCATTTAACGCAAGTTACAGATTACGAAAAACGAATCATAAAAGCATTAAGTTAGAGAGATAAACTCTGATATTCTAAACCGGTGTGTCCAAAACCGGAAGCTCTCTGTGTGTGTTTGTGTTGAGTTATTGTATTACATCAAAGAGTGAGTTGGTGTAACCGGCGAGTAGCGAAGTTGGGCTCGACCGGCAGTATTGTTGTAACTATAAAAGTTAGTGGAGATCCTTCTCATAACCTGAGAAGAAGGAGTGACGTAGGAGGGTTTGCTCCGAACATCCATAAAAACCTTGTCTCGTGTTCTTTCTTTCGCTTTCATTTCTTGCTTACTTAACCTAACCTCAAACCAATCGTACTCCGAAAAACCGGTCCAATCATATCTATAAAACCGACTCCTCCTAAAACATCATCTAGAGTCGCATACGTTGCTTCAACCTGAAACAGATATTTCCGCCCTTAAACCCGGTTCAAGAGTCTGTAACAGTTTGTGTAGTGCTGAGAACGGTTATAGTCTCTAACCGGACTATCACCAAAGTGTTGTGTGTGTTGTAAGAGGCCACCCTTTCCAAAACCGGAAACACCCCGGTCCTCCAAGGGCGTCCCCGATCCTAACAAATAATGATATATATAGATGTGTTGGGTCAAATCAAATTGACTAAAATAAACTAAGGAAATAAGTTTATTTAATTCTAGCATTATCTTGATGATTTATGTTAAACTTAGTTATGATCAAGCTTGCAAAAATTGAGGGAAAATTTGTTTTTTAAAAATAACTAGACAGATGTGTGTAGACGGATGTCTCAATCAGTCTAATAGAGTAGTCGTCTAAAGAAAATACCTACTTAGACGTATACTTGTTGAAACAACTTGTGCTTTTAGGTTGGCTAGACGTTTATGTATTTAGAAGACATCTGTTAGACGTCTATGAGATAAGCGTACTTAGACGCACACGTCTAAACAAACGTCTACCTAACTTAGACGCAAGGAATGCAGATAAAAAATTAGACGTCTAACTACGTGTGTCTTTAGACTTCTCATCTTCAGACGAGTGGGACAACTATCCACCGCTACATGAGCTGTCTATGTACGCTTCCCGCCAAAAATTGAACAGTCATTTTTCTAATAACTTGAAGTTACATGTCTCTCAATGTTAAAAATATGACTAAAATTTCTGACGACCCTTCACTTCATGCCTTATCATTAATGATAAACTTTTATGATCATCTTTAAATGCTGCATTTTTATTGATGAGTCTCTTGGGAACAAGTTTTTATATTTTTGACGGTTTATCTACTCATTGATCTTTAATAGTCGTGCGTCTGTCTCTCTCTATAAAAGTAATGTTCATATTTGAAGAAATTTAATATCCCTCTTGTGAATCTTTGCCTTCTCTCTCTAAGAAAACTTCTTGTGTCTCTTAGTAGTTTGAATCCCAAGCTCTCCCAACACTAAATCGGAATGGACTCTCTCGTAGAAAACTCTCTTCAAATAGAATTTACATTTGTCTCTTCTATAGTGATTCCAGAAATGGTCACTATGTTCAAATCTCTAAAAATTCTGGGTTGAAGAAGTTTCTAGGCATTCATTGTATTTTTCACGAACAGGTGGTTCGTGAATTCTTCAAGACTGCAGGATTCTTCAACAATAAGTTCATCCGTACAAAAATCCACGGTAAAAGTATCTATTTCAGCGAGGAAACATTCGCCCTTTTCTTCAAGCTTCCATCGGAAGGGATATCTGAGTTTCCTTTCTCCTCTAATGAAGTTCTATCTGAGATGAAACTCATCTTCTTAGACAACTCTTTAGAAGGGCATCTCATCCCTGTTGAAACTCACGGGAAGAACTCATGCCTAAAAGTTGTGTTCGCCCTACTCAACAACATCATCTTAAAGTCCCTTCTGGCTAAGGGATCCTTCTATACCTACTGCAAAAAGGCATTTGAAATAATGGTTACTATAACCAGGGGTGTAGCCATCAACTGGTCAAAGATTTTATTCAACAACTTGGCGAAGATGATCTCTTATCCAAAGAAACCATTTGGGTATGCTGCTCCTCTCAACATGCTCCTCTACTATCTCATCACCCATATTGGACATAATTTCCACTTCAAACCTTCCAAAGTCCTGAACAACCAAAGCGGTCTTGACTAAGTTCTTATGGTAGGAAGATTGATGCTGAAAAGAAGAAATTGGGCGCTCCTAAGAGCTCAAAGAGCATATTAGGACTTTGTTACTCCCGATGATGTTAAAAAGGGGGAAAATAAGTGGCCTAAGGCCAAGGGGAAATCAAGGGTAGAAAGGAATAGGAAAAGAAAGACCCAATTTTTTTTAGTTTTTGGGCAATCTCTATTAAGTTGTTTATCCTCACCAAATGTTTAGCAATTATACATATATGAACTTTTGCTGTCTATCGATTGTGTCTATTTTTCCTAAATATTTTAACTAAGTTTCAACATAATCAAAAAGGGGGAAATTGTTGGGTCAAATTATTTTGGCTAAAATAAATTAGAGAATAAGCTTATTTTATGTTGACTTTATTTTGATGATCTTTGTTAAAACTTAGTTGTGAATAAAACTAAGTTGTCTATTTGTTTTGTGTAGGTGCATATATAAGACTATGCTACTTTAGACGTGGTCTAAAGTAGGTTATCTTAGACGTCATACACAGTTAAACGTGGAATTCTAACTCCTTTAGACGAGGTCTAAAGGGAAACATAGTTAGACGTGTACGTCTAACTCCTTTAGACGAGGTCTAAAAGGATGCGTAGTTAGACGAGGACGTCTAACTCCTTTAGACGCGGTCTAAAGGGAAACGTAGTTAGACGGGTACGTCAAACTCCTTTAGAAGAGGTCTAAAGGGAAGCGTAGTTAGACGGGTACGTCTAACTCCTTTATATGAGGTTTAAAGGGAAGCGTAGTTAGACTGGTACGTCTAACTACTTTAGACGAGGTCTAAAGGGAAGCGTAGTTAGACGGGTACGTTTAACTCCTTTAGACAAGGTCTAAAGGGAAGCTTAGTTAGACGGGTACGTCTAACTCCTTTAGACAAGGTCTAAAGGGAAACATAGTTAGACGGGTACGTATAACTCCTTTAGATGAGGTCTAAAAGGATGCGTAGTTAGACGGGTACGTCTAACTCCTGTAGACGAAGTCTAAAGGGATGCGTAGTTAGACTAGTACATCTAACTCCTTAAGACGAGGTCTAAAGAGATGTGTAGTTAGATGAGTACGTCTAACTCCTTTACAGGCGGTCTAAAGGGAAGCGTAGTTAGACGAGGACGTCTAACTCCTTTAGACGCGGTCTAAAGGAGCACGTCTAATGCCTTGCTTTAGAAGCCGTCTGAAGAAAGCATACGTTTAACAACGATAAAATAGATGTCTACTACTCCTACCCCACTCACTTCTATGTAGTCTGACAAGCTAGCTAATTATATCAAATGAATGATCGCCACGTACGCAAATATCTTTCCAACTGCCTTCTAGTACATGAAAATATTAGAGGATATTTCGCAAACTACCTGTTCAGTACTTCCACGATCCAATTGCTCAGTGTATACTGTACTTTAGTACTATAGGCGGTCGTCCAACGGACACATGCCACGTGTCCATAAAGAAGATTAGACCGTTGGTGTCCTTCTACTACAAATATATGCTCAATGACAACGGACGAATCACTAATTTGAGAACCAGATACCAACTTACTAACTTGAACACTTGCTCACTCGATTGCCTTACAATCTTACTCTTGCTCTTGCTCTTACTGACTTCTTACATCCTTCAAGATCAAGAGAGAATATCAATTACTGTCTAGATGTGAGAACATTGTAAGTTGAACTGAGGTTTATTGTTCAACAGAGAGTTAGCAAGCACAATGAGTTGTATTTGATTCAAAGTACTTAGTGGATATCCTTTCGGTTGTGGAAGAAGGGGTGATGTAAGAGTTTTATCTCCGAACATCCATAAAACTCCTTGTGTTTTTTACTTTCTTCCTTTTACATTCGGTTGTTCAAAGCTTCAAATTCGACGAACACTTTCGCACTTGAATCTGTTTCAAAAGTTTGGAGGATTTGAGAATAATAGAAATAGATACTAATCCCTCACAGGATTATTATCGAAGAGTTTATCGTAAGCTTCTAACAATAGTCACACCCTAGTCTCTATTGGCAACACCGATCCTATCAGGGAGGCTCGTTCCCAGGTTTAGGTTTCTTCGGTCGTGGACCTAGGAGGCTTGCTTCTATGTTAGACTTCTCGGTCCGAGGTTAGAAACCTCAGTTGGATTCATCCATCCTTTCTCAATAACACCGGTCCTCGATCTCGGTCCTAACTAAAGAACATCAGTCTTTGGTCTCGGTCCGGACCGAAGATCCTCGGTCACGGTCCTAAATGACTCGGTCATCGAGAATTGAGTGTTCTTGATTTGGTCAAGAATTAGATGCAATTACTTTTGATACAGATCATAGAATCATGATCTGTAAGTTGTAGATGATTCATATGAATATGGATAAAAAAGTCCTAACCCTAATCAAGATCAATCGATCTTTACAAAGATAAATTTTTAAAAACCATATTTAGGTCAAATTTTGGGATCTTTTAAATTAGACCATTTCAAGGTCTTATTTTTGTTCCATTAGCTTTGAAATGTTGAACACAACCAAAACAAGAACATCATTACATCAATACAATAATTTTGAAGATGAAATCCTAATTCAAAATTTTCAAAAATACAGTTGAATCAAACATGATCAAAATAATGTTATAGTGATATGAAAATCATCCCAATATGTTTACAAACATGTTTAACAACAATTTAATAAAAAAAAATTAAAACTCAAGAACATGAATTTTAAAAAAACCAGTTTTCAATTCAAATTTTCATTTATTTAGTTTTTGTTTGATTTGATCTAATCTCTTTCAACAGAAAGTTCATATAACATTTAGGGATTGATTCTAAACAAACAAACCACATAATTAAATCATAGTACATATCAAACTAATCAAACTTGGAAAAATTTATTTTTCAATCACAAATTGAATTTTA
Source organism: Impatiens glandulifera (assembly GCF_907164915.1). NCBI lineage: Eukaryota > Viridiplantae > Streptophyta > Magnoliopsida > Ericales > Balsaminaceae > Impatiens > Impatiens glandulifera. The sequence goes on from NC_061866.1 coordinate 21,969,512, forward strand.
AAATTTCTAGGTGCATACCAATGATTGGAGAACACTCCAAAGTGTTGTTGAAAGCTTTCCAAAAGCCTAGATCAAAGATTTGATTACCGGAGAAGGTTTTCACAAAAACCACTTTTTGGCAAAATCTGAATTCTTTTATTTGTAGTGTAATATGGATTGATTGTTTAATGCTTTGATAGAGAAATACTTAGAGGGTATTTATAGTAGCTTTAAGTTGGTTGAGGAGGAGCAATTCAAGTCCATTTTGATGTTCGAAAGTTCTATCCCTAGTTCTAGGGTAAGATAAGGTAAATAGGCTTAGGACTATTGTAGGCGAGGATAAGACGAACATGTAGGAAAAAAACCGAGGGAATAAGGTGGAGAAATGTCAGGGTTATCCCTTTAGGAAGAATCGCCACCGATTAGTCATGATTCTGGAGAGCGCCCCGTTCTAGCGAAGACGATAAGTCAAAACGATGTCGTTTCTATTATTGATCGCGCCATTGGGCAATCCGTTAGAGGTTCTTCTACGTTCGAGCGATTGGGCTAATGGGGTTAGCCATCCCGTTAGTTGATTCTATCCGGCTCGGGTGCGCATTCGTTCCGTTGCAGCGGGCTGCGTGGATGATTCATGAGTGTTGGATGAAAATCCAGCACTGATTCGTTGATCCGCGTTCATTGCTGCAACCAATTTTCCTAGTTTCGGCTACACTAGATCATCTGTTTATTTTATAATAAAAGGATTATTTAAAATTGAATTTTAATCCCTTTCTTGCATTTTTCTTCACCAAAAATTCCACAATATTATTGCTGGAAACATAATAAAAATTATGTTAATTATTTTTATTTTTGGGTATTTATTTAATTGTTTTAAACCATAAATTATACATAGTTGATGTTTAAAAATCATAATTAAATAATTTTAACCCCTTCTTGGGTTTAGTTTGGGTAAAATAAATATAATATTTTAACCTCAAATTATTTTTGAATTTTTATTTAATTTTCATAATTATGATTTAATTATCATAATAATTAGCCCTAATTTAATTTTTAATCTCTTTTTAGGTTATTTTGAATTTAAAAATTCAAAATATTATTTTGATATTATTAAAAATAATAATATTATTTTTAAATTAGTATAGGTCAAATTTTATGCTTAACGATTTAAACGACACATTTTCTAAATTCTAACCTATCCTAATTCAGACGTTAATATAAATATAATTATTACTATTTATCCAAAAATATAGTGTTCACAAATTATACCATGATGCATAGATTAAGTATCCAAATATATTTTTTGAATGATGAATTATTGATAATCTATAATAAAAAAATCTTGTCCACAAAATATAGGAGTATGTAAAAAATATATTCAATTAGTTACATCAAATTCCTTAGTAAAATAAAGTAAACAAAAAGATTGGTGTATACAAAAGTATATCAGATATTATTAGGGCCGGACCTATTTAGAGGCGAGAGAGGTCATTACCTCAAGGCCCCGCCTACCAAGTGGACCAAATATTTCAATATATATATATAATATGATGCAAAAGGCTCACCATGTTTTTACCTGCGTACTTGCCGCCTGCCGCCCCTAATCTCCCATCTTGCCATCTCATGGCCTTAAAGGATCAAACAATTTAATTCATTCTCAATCTGATGATCTACTTTAAATCTTGTTTTATCTTTCAATTTGTTGATATTACAGGCTGAATAAAGAAATATTTTCTCTTATAGACTTATGTGATTTTGATGAAATGTCTGAAATAGGCGGAACTTTAGTGCTTACTTGCATTAATAGATTTTTTCTTTGTTATATAATCAATAAAATTTTGGAATTTGTAAACGATAAATAAAAATAAAAATCATAGCAATTAATTATAATAGATGTTCTAATATATTGAAACGATGAAATCCTAGTTCTATACTTCTATTGTTCCATGGTATGAATGAATGTGTTGTTGAGTTAGGTTGTGTTGATTAAATTAACTTTGTTTGAAAATATAGATGAATTCAATCTTTATTTGAAGGTAAATGACACATTAGGTATCGGGTTATCAAGTGAACTTCTGAATGTGTTAACTGGAGTTGGACTTGACATTGATGACGTAAGAGGACAAGGGTACAACAATGGGTCTAACATGAGTGGAAGATACAAAGGTGTACAAAAAGAATTGCTTGAAATAAATTCTAGAGCTTTTTACATACCATGTGGTTGTCATAGTCTTAATTTGGCATTAGTTGATATGGTGGAATGTTATCCTAAAGCTAAGTCCTTATTTGGAGTAGTGCAACACATCTATACATCGTTATCTTCCTCTACAAAGAGATAGAAGTTTTTAAAGATAAGGAGCATGGTTTGACTATTAAGCCATTGTCACATACCCACTAGGAAAGTAATGTTAGGAAAGTAATGTTGAGAGTGTAAAAGCTATAAAAGAGAAAATTGTACATATAAGAGATGTTATACTTGACTTGGCGGAAGTTGCTAAATATTCTAAGACAAAAAGTGATGTTGAGACCATATCATTATATGATTTTGAGATTTTTAAGTTTTTACTTGGAATGGTAATATGGTATAACTTGATATACGCAATAAATTATGTGAGTAAGTTTATACAATCTGAAGATAAGAATATTGGTATTGCAATCAACCTCTTACAAGGACTTGATCAATTTCTTGATGAGTTTAGAGACGAGGGATTTTCTATTGCCATGAATGAAGTTATATAAATGGCAAATGAAATGGGGATTGAACCTAAATTTTGTGAAAAATACATCATTCAAAGAAAAAAAATAATCTAATGAAAGTGCAATGATGATGTGACACAATCTGGTGAAGAGTCTTTTAGAGTTGAATATTTTTTGTTTATAATTTATCAAGCTCGATTTTTACTTCAAGTTCGGTTTGAACAAATTAAACAATATTAAGAAATGTTTTTTTTTTATTGAATTTAGAGAAGTTAAAATGTGAGCCTTTAACTAGCTTGATGAAGTCTTGTATGGAGCTTCAACAATTTTTGAGTCACGATGGATGTTTAGACATTAATGGTGATGAATTGTATTCATTATTGCTGGTCGTGAGATGCTATTTAACAAATGAAAAAAGAGTAATTGATATGCTACAATATCTTGCAAAATTGTATGGTTTTTCCCAAATACTTACATTACCTATAAGATTTTATTAACCATACTAGTAATAGTTGCATTGGCAGAAAGAAGTTTCTCGAAATTGAAGTTAATCAAGAATTATCTTCAATCAACAATGTCACAGGATATACTAAATGGGCTAGCAATGTTTTCGATTGATAAAGAAATAGTTCGTCTATTAGATTATACAGATTTGATCAATATTTTGTCTCTACAGATTTTCAAACCAGTTATACTTCATCAAATTAATTTCCATCCAAATTCACTTATCTACAAAATTTACAAAACTTAATAACTTACGATAAATGATAGGGCAGCGACTAACACATGAAGCGAAGAAGTGAATCCAACGTTGCTTGCCACATAGCATGGAAAAGGGTTTTGTTTCTTTATCAACTAGTCAGGTCTCCTCCAGTTCCTCACATCTCTTCAGTTTGATCTCGTCTCTTCTCTTCAGATTGCTTGCGTCTCTTCTCTTTGTTTGGTCTTCAGATTAATCGTGTATCATGTAAGAGTTTCTGAAGTTCTAATCTTCTGAAGCCATAATGTTAAATACAAGGGTTTTTGAAACTCAATTTCATTTCAATTTTCAAGCTTTACATTTTATATCTTATTTCTCATTACGTTTATCTCTCATTTGATAATCAATAATCACATGAAGAAATCGTTCCATTTACTAAATCGATGAAGAAATCGACAAATAAACTAATAGGTAACTTATTTAAAACTATATTTATGTAGTATTTTTTTTGGAAGACTACTTGTAATAGGATTTCATAATGTAAAAGGAAGACTTGTTAGTTTTTTAGACAAATAAAAGTAAGAAATAATTTAGGCAAACTATTTATAGTTGGTTTTCATCATATAAACGCAGACTTATTAGCTTCTTAGAAAGATAAAACTAAGAAATAATTTAGGCAGACCGATTGTAGTTGGTTTTCATCATGTAAAACACTAACTTATTAGTTTAAACATGGATTCTACTCTCCAAGCTCACTGGTAGATAAAAAATGACTTATACCTTCATAAAAAATGACTTATACCTTCATATAAAGATTAGTAAGATTAGTTAAGATATGTAATGAAATTTATTAAAGTGTTTTAAAATTAAAATAGGATAACAAAAGTTGTTAAAATTATTTAGAATGCTTGGTTTAATATTCAAACACGACTTCTTATGCTAGAAAACACAATTATATAAATTAAACTTTCATACAAAATTAAAATATTGCTTGAAAACTGAAATATTTTGAAGATAAATTTCATATAAAATAATTAACACATTCATAATGTACACCTTTATATAAAATAATGACTTACACCTTCATATAAAGCTTAGTTTAGACTTGTAATGAAACTTATTAAAGTGTTTTAAAATTAAAATAGTATAACAAAAGTTGTTAAAATCATTTAGAATGCTTGATGTAATGTTCAAACACGACTTCTAATGTTAAAAACTCGATTATATAAAGAAAAATTTGATATAAAATTGAAATATTACTTGAAAACTAAAATATTTAAAAATAAATTTCATATAAAACAATTCACACATTCATAACTATGTACACTTACATATAAAATGGATTTATACCTTCATATAAAGCTTAGTTTAGACTTGTAATGAAATTTATTGAAGTATTTTAAAATTAAAATAGGATAACAAAAGTTGTTAAAATTATTTAGAATGTTTGTTTTAATGTTCAAACACGATTTCTAAAGCTAGCAAATCTTATTATATAAAATAAACTTTCATAAAATTAAAATATTGCTTCAAAATTTAAAAATTTTAAGATAAATTTCATATAAACTATTAACACATTTATATAAAACTATGTACACCTTCGTATAAAACAGTTTGTACCTTCATATAAATTATAGTTTAGACCTGTATTGAACTTACTGAAGTGTTCAAGTCATATAAAATGATTGGTTTAATGCACAAATACGTATTCTATTGTTTGAAAACTAAATTGTATAAAAAATATGAATTTTATTACACGAACACTTAAATATTTTCAGCAATGTTTTATATAAAATAATTTATGTCTTTATATAAAACGATTTAATTATGTCTTTCATATAAAAGATTTATAACTTCATATAAAATATAGTTCAACTAAATACTTTCTCAAAGCTTTTTTTTTTTAACACTTTCTCTTATTTGTTTGATTTCGTTTATAGAATTTAACTAAAACAATACATGAGGAGAATTAAATTAAGAAGCAAGCTACACCCTTGGAAATACTAACAACAACATCTCTGAAGATTTTAATGTGCATCCTTGTAAAAAAATAAAGTTGTCTACAAAGAAAGCTCCAACTCCAAGTTTGAAATGCCAAAATCACTAGTTTGAGCATATGCATTATAATATTCACTAAGTTTTGTTTCGGACGAAAATGCCATTCCAACTACAAGAATTTTGACCTCAACAACATTTAATATTTGGAAATCAAACACATTTTGAACTGGGACCTTGAGTAGGGACGTGGATGGTTGATTTACATGAAACATCTTGTAACAACTTTTGTTATAATCAAACAAATAAGAGAAGCTGTTAAAAAATGTTTTAAAAGTTTTACATGAACGTCTAAAGTATCTTTTATATGAAGGTATAAATCGCTTTATATAAAGTGATAAATAGTTTTTTCTGAACGTATAAATCGTTTATATGATATTTTCTGAAAACATTTCAATTTCATGAAATAAACTCTTATTTTCTTTACACAATTCAGTTTTCAAATAATAAAATGCTTTTTGAACATTAAATCTATCATTTTATATGACTTAGTCAACTTTTGTTATAATCTTTTATTGTAAAACAATGCAGTATATCTCATTACAGGTCAAAATCATGATTTATTTGAAATATAAATCGTTTTATATGACATTTTTCTGAAAGTAGTTTAGTTTTCATGCAATAAAAAATCATATTTTCTTTATAAAATACGTATTTAAACATTAACCAATCATTTTATATATTGTTTATATTTTAGGTTTCCAACTAACAATATTAAAACGATTACACATTCATTAACTTAATATAAATAATTTAGACCTCTTTTGTAACCCCCGGAAAACCCTTGTCTTGGAAAAAGATCGAGATTCGTGAAATTTCAGCATCGGTTTGCGTGTCAAACATATTTTTAAATAATAAATAATTTTAAAAATATTTTTAGAGATATGTCCTGACATTGGAAATTATTTATAATAATAATTAATTTGATTAGGCAGACGCGAAGGACATAGCACGGAAGACCCTTCCTGAGCATAAATAGACCACGAACCGCTTTTCAAAAAACTCTAATATAATACGTTTATACACATATCATTTTTTTGATTTTCATAAAATCACTTGGCGACTCTGATTTTCAAATAAATAATATTTTAAATTAGTTATGTTTAATTAATTTAAGTCGGGTTATACGCGAGTAGACGCTATTTGGGTAGACGAGTAGCAACGCGCGAGCAGACGCTCTTTGGTTAGACGCCTTGCTCCGCAAGAGCAAACACTCTAACTAACAGATGTCTATCTACGTTGAAATGGAGGGCATGTGAACAACACAACTAGTCAGATGTCTTAGTGCTCCCCAGACATCCCTTCTTAAGCCAAATGGGGGACAACTATATCAATCTTATTAAAATACTGTCGTTTAACTCCTATTTTTAAAAAGGGAACGGTCACATTATTAACTAATAACATGAAGACATGTGTCTTTCATGCATTAAAATGTTATCAACACCCCATATTACATATCAAATGCATGTTATGTCTAATGATGTCTTTTATCTCGTAAATGATGATTTTTAATTACTAATTTCCTTTCCTTTAAATGACAGTTCTAATAATGATGACTTTTGAAATTTATATCGTTTCAAAACTATTTAAAGGGAGCCTTGCGTTCAGAAAATGTTTGATACTCCCTTTGCTTTCCAAAACCTTAAACCCTAAACTGCATTTACGTTCTCTACCTTCTCTCTATAATCTCTTTTCATCTTCTTCAATCTCTATTCAACTTCTTTCGTACAAAACACTTTGCAGGTTGATTTCAAATCAGTGTATGCCGTGGGGTTGCCGGAGATGGCGGCCATGCTCCGAACCCTAGAGGCGTCTGACCTTAGAAAATTCTTGGGAGGCCCTTTCATCCTACACGAAGAGGAGGTTCTTGAGTTCTTCCGAACAGCGAGAGTGGTGAGCGAAAACATTCAAGCCACAGTGAAGGATGTGGAGATTTTCATCTCCAAGGAGTTATTTTCCTAAGTGCTTGGGCTTCCAACGACATGTCTCACTATATTTGATGAAATTCCCGTTGAAGATATTGCTAAGATAAAAACCCTGTTTTTCGACCATCCCGATTAGTGAAGACATATGGGAAGAAGAAGATGATGAAGACAGAGTTCTGTCTCCTTCAAGATATTGTTTCAAAGTCGTTCCAAGAAAGGTTGGGGTCGTTCGATTCATACACCCAAGAATAATTCGAGATAATGGTGGTCATTGCAAAGGGTGTTGCCATCAACTGGTCATCGATTATATTCTCCACCCTTGCGATGATGGTCATGGTGCCCAAGAAACAAAGCATCGACTTCTTGGTGCAACTTAGTTGGATCCTTGAGCACCTATAGGTAAAAGTAGGTAAGGATGCCAATATTGACGTAAATAGAGTGATGAACAACAACACCATCGCCAAATACATTGTGCCGGTATGAAGGCAGTCAAAGAGGCCAAGTCTAAGTTCGTCTACCCAGTATTTAAGTGGGCAATTGATGATCCATCGAGAAAGGCCAGCTACCTCTTCCCGCAAGACTCCTACTAAAATAGGAGAAATCCATAATCAAGGAATCAGAAGCAAGCTCCCGGAGCAAGAAGCATGACTCCATTAGAGATGACGCCTAAGTCGCTTCTAAAGCGAAGAAAGCAAGAGTGGAGGTCTATGTTTCTCCTCCTCTATTGCCCTCCTCTGGCTGTAGTACCGGACGAGGCGACTGATGAGAATCAAACTACTGAGCACCAACATATGTCCAGCCTACTGACTAGACAGTTGATGCTAGTGCAACGAAGCCTCACCTAAGGTATCTCCTCCACCCACCCTTGACGTAGTGCCCATTGATGTTCCTATTGTGGAACGAACTACTAACCAATTGTTGAGTTAATTGGTGTCTTTGAAGTAACACCTTCGGGTATAGGAAATTGTGATCCTTGCTACTAAGCAGGATATGTTACCACTAGTAGAGCAAGAGGTTGTGCCTGCGTTTGTTGCTGTAGAAGTTGAAGAAACTATTGATTCGACTACTGGGAAGACCATATGAATCAGCACCTATTTAGACGGACGTTGGTCCATACTACAGTTTTTCCAACAGATGCATTTCCTAAGGTTGTCTCTCCTTTCTCTATTTTAAGACACGTCCGAGCTACTCAGGGCATTGTCTTTATAGAACACTTGCCCCTACACCCAATCCTTCCGAAGTTGCAAGGTAAGGGTAAAAATATTCTAGTCGAAGAATCTGAGTTTGTCTCGAAGGTGTAGTAGCTCATTAACCTCATCATGGATGAGGTCGAATCGATTGTATCTGAAAAAATTGATGCCTTCGACAAATGGTGTTGTTATAGGCTCCATACAGAATTCAGTAGAGTCATCATAGGTTCCAATATAGCCAACTAGTAGAAGGAGCTGCTTAAATTGGAGAAATCGGTCTTTTCCTGGACCAAAACCAAGGATGTACACGAAGCTCTCAAGCGAAGATAGTTAGTAGCTGCATTGTCTAAAGGAAAGGCTCTTTACCCTATCATCAAGAAAATGGTGGCCAATTATAATCCTTTGGAAAAAGACGTCGAAGTAGACAATCAAAGAGACAAGCCGTCTGCAGCTCATCCTAGGCTCTATAATTCAGATGTTATATGGTTCATCCATGGCACGGAGTCATCTCAACTGATGAACTTCAGGACAAAGCATCCAATGCAAAGATGAATTGTTCAGACGATGCTGAAACATATATTATTAATTGAGAGATATTGTTAATTCATGGTGAGACGCATTCTATATATTCTGCCAAGCAGCTGCTCTCAGTGGCTGAAGCAGCAAGCGAATTTTCACATTATCGAGCAGTATCGGTCGTCTCTTAAAGAAAGAATATTACTAGATCTCCACTTTGTTGAGTAGCAACTACCATCCGTGGAAGAGCATGTTGCTCTCACGCTGCTGATTAAGACGATCCCCTCCGAGGCTGAGAGCGGGAGGCCAAAGTTGTTGAAGAACCTTTTTTATTCTTGGCCAAGAGAAGGAGCCATTGATTAACCCTAAGCATCAGTCGGATGCCAATGGCCGAGAAAAAGAGTTCCACCGCAGTTGAGGAACCAACATCAAAGGTTGGTGAGGAGAAGCCCCCGTCTGTTGAGCTGCCCATGTCTATCGAGCAACCCTCGTCTGCGAGAAAGTACTACCAGCGACTGCTGGGCATCGCTCCTCTCACTCTTCATAGAAGCAAGGGGACCGAATGCTCATACAATATCATCAGACAAGGGGCAGTCGTCCAAGGACAAGCAGACATCTCATAAATCCAACCCTTCTCATCTTCTCACAACAGTCCATTATTTAGAGGAAATTAATGAATTTGTCAACAATTTTATCATTGACCCTGAAGGCGCAGACTTTGGGGGCTATTACTTTGCCTCAAGGTTAGGATCCTGAATCGTTCGCCATGGAAGTAAGCATCTGGGTTTCTCCCCTCTGCTCTCGCCTTGTCGGATCCCATCCTAAATCATCAGGTCACTCCACCCCTAAGGAGTCCTCATCGTTTGTTGAATCTTTGTACTTTTATAATGGATGCTCTTGCTCCTATACATCATAGCATATCATCTATTTTCAACAAGATTGAAGCCTATAAGAGAAACCGCTACAAATGCAAGTGCCACTGTTGAGCTTACCGTATAACATAAACTACAAATAAAGAGATTTCAAGGATTTCGGCTGATATGACAATCCTTAGAAATCAAATGACAAGAATTTAGTCTCTGATAATAAAGGAAAACTTCAATCTCCACGACAAAACGACTTCAACCATGGAGGGTTTGGTCATCAGTT